>NW_025056588.1:0-6331 GCF_019279795.1 Protopterus annectens | reverse complement strand
AATCTGATGCATCTGTTGTTGGTGTCTGCCTGGCTGTGGGTAAAGTGAATGGTTCCCTTGTTGTGGTGACAGGTGTGCCCACCATCAAAACTCCTGTTGCAGGCAGGAATGAGGGTTTTTTGGTTTCCAGGCTATGGCAATGTTGAGTCCAAACACTTTTAGATACCTTTTAGTTTCCTCATATGCAGTCTTGCATATGGAATTAGCAGAATGCAGGATGCCATAAAACCCAAAGCCTCAGAATTTTTTTTGCAGATAACTGGGTCTTTGTTGCCATTTTTTGGGTAAGCAGTCAGTTGCCTTTGTTTGTCTGGCGTGAGATAAGCCATCTGGGCAGTTGTATTTAAGCTTGCACCCAGGAATATTATCTCTTGAGAGGGACTAGTTTTGATTTCTTTTGTTTACTGTGTCCCCTAGGCAAATTAGTAATCTTTTAAAAACCCCAGATGTTTTAGAGAATGTCTTTTTTTCTCTGCTTGAATAAGGCAGTCGCCCCAAGTGGGGATATATTTGAATTCCTCTGTCTGCAAATGCAATTACTGGTGCCAGGCATTTTGTGAAGACCCTGGGCGCAGTAGAAAAACCCAAAGGGCAGTGGGAAAATTTGGGTTTGCATTGAGAGCTATGAATCTGAGGTATCTTCTGCAAGATTGTCTGATTGGGACATGCAGGTATGCCTCTGAGGTCCAAAGTTTTTTCTTGCCCAGCATGGGAGAAGCTGCTCAGAGTCAACATTTTGAATTTTGGCCCCAAGAAAAGTGTTTAGAATAGACAGGTCCAGTATTGGTCTCCAGGCTTTGTCCTTTCTGGGTACCAAGAAAAGTCTTGAGTAAAATCCTTTCCCTGCTCTTGCTGTGGTACAGCTGAATAGCCCTCATGTCCATGAGAGATGAAATTTTTGTTATGTCCCTTCCATAACTTTAGATGTTTGGGATCCATCTGCCAAATTCAGTACTGATGGGCTAGGACCCCTGTATTTACGCTATGCTATGGGCCCTCCTTATTGGCTGAGCTACTTCCTATCCCAGGATGCACCACCACTAACCCCCCAGATCTTGTTTGCCCACATTCATGCACATATACAAAACTTGTTTATAAAATTGCCAGATGTTTCAAGATGAAACAACAGGATTGGACCTTCTGATATCCTCTGATCTCCAAGGAAGGGGAAGGAGGGTGGGTTATTTGAGAGATGGATCCCAAACATCTAAAGTTATGGTAAGTACATAACTAAAAGATGTTAGGGATCCTATCTCCCCACATTCAGTACTGATGGGACCCCCCCAGCCCCCAAATCCTGGGGGCTCACTGGAAAACACTCCTGAGCACTGTGGAACCAAATGAAGCTCGCCCAGATGCCACATCCAATTTGTAGTGAGAAAAAAGTGTGCGGGGAGGCCCAAAAGGCGCACAAATGTCACTAATGGCAAGCTTAGAATGGAATGCTATTGAAGTAGCCATATTTTGTAAAAGTGAGTTTTGAGAGGTTGTAAGCTTTTTAAAGAGGAATAAGCTTGAGTAATACAGTCCCTGATCCATTTGGCAATAGTGACCTTTGTGGGCTTTGCCCAATTTTTTTCCAAAAAGGATAAAACAATTGATCTGTTTTCCTTGTTTGTTTGGTCCTATCTAAAAAAAAAGCAATTGCCTGTGGACATCTAATGTGGGAATATGTATTCCGCTTTGTTTGAATACTTCAGAAAGAAGACTGGAAGTTCTAATGACTGTTTGGGAAAAACTGGAACAAACCTTAGGGACAAAGGATGGATTTGGCCTGAAAATACTCTATTTTTGGAAAAAATCACGGAGGTTTTACAGACAAAGTTGAAGCTCTAAAACCCCTTTCCCAGAAGAAATAAACAGAAAGGCAGTTTTCCAGATAGAAATTTTAAATCACATGTTGCTGCGGTTAAAGGGGGAGGAAGTTAAGGAGAACACCACATCAAATCCCATGGAGGAGCAGGATGAGAAAGGGAGGTAAAAAAGCGCAGCACCTTTCAAGAAGGTCTTACACAATCTGTTGCTCATTAAAGGTGGGTTTATAGATTTAAAAAGGAAATAGCTGCCAATTGAACCTTGATGGTAAAACTGAAGAGCCTTGATTAAAAAGGGGTTAGAAATTTCAGTACTTCTGATAGGGAATAGTGATGGGATCCAGACCCGGAGTTGAGCCCAAATAGCAAATCTCTTCCATTTGCTAGAATACAATTTCTTAGTAGCAGATTTGGGGCAAGATAAAAGGGCAATTTGGATCTAAGGTATGATTCCTGACTATAGTCGGAAGGGGGAAGCCAAGCCCAATTTTAAGGTGTGTGGGGACTGGTGGAGTAGTCCCGACTGATGAACCAATAGGTCTGGGATCTGATCCGGGAAACCATGGACCTTCCAGTACATATTTCAAGATAGGGGAACCAAGGAGGCCAGAAAGGAGCAACTAAGATCATTTTGTTCCCCAAGTGGGGCCTTTTGGATCACTCTGGGCAGGGGGGGAACGGGGGGAAAAGCATATAGCAAGCGGGGGGAAACGGATGGGCTAGTGCCCATAGGGCTCTCCAGCAAAAAAATTTTTTGCATTCATTCAGAAGATTTGGGAAGAGGTCACAAAAAGGAAATTTCCCCATTTGCTGAAAATCTGATTTCCTTTAATGTTCAGAGACCACCTGTGAGAGAGGATAGTTCTGCTCAGTCTGTTTCCCCCGTTTGGGCTTGCCCCGGGGTATGAGTCGCCAATGCCCATTCCCAAACTCTCATGGCCCTCTGCGGGGGAGGATCTGGTCCCCCCCTGCTTGTTCAGGTACCAGACAACTGACATGTTGTGGAGTGAAAGGGAATTTGAGGGAGGTAACTGAAGGGCTTGTAGGGACAGAAGCAGCCCCCATTTCTAAGATGTTGATATGAAGTAGGGTCTCTTCAATGCCATTTGCCTTGGACTGACCTGCCCAGGGGAATGCCCCCCCCCATCTGGGAGGGTCCGGGAAAGTGGCCACAAGGGGAGGTGGGACAAAGGGGCGGGCCCGATCCAGATTGGGGGGGACCAGCCACCAGCGGTCCCGTTTGCAGGTTTCCGTGATCCATATGAGGGATTGGGGGGAGATCCTGAAAGGACCACTGAGTTGAAAGAAGCCACTGGAGAATTCTCATTTAAAACCTTTGGGGAACTAGAAGAACGTGGGACATAGATCCCAATAGCTGCAGGACCATTCTGGGTGGGGCTTTGGATCTGGGGAAAAAGGCTAACTTGAGCCTGTATGGTTTGTATCCTTTCTGTAGGTAGATAGACCCCCATTCGGGGTTTTAGTCTATCTCACTCCATGAATCTTATGCTTTAGATGGCAGCAACACAGACTTTGGCCAATTTAAGGTGATTCCAAGGGAAGTGCCCAGTGATATTGGCTTGTAGGCTCCCAAAAGTAGATGCTTGGAGGTGGCAGTTAGGGGCCAGTCGCCCAGAAAAGGGAAAAACCTGGAATCCTAAACTTTCAGGTGAGCAGTCACGACCGCCAAACATTTGGTGAACACCCTGGGGCTGTGGTGAGACCAAAGGGCAGCGGAACTGAAAATGACTGTCTCCTAGGCTGAAGGAGATGTCTCCTGGGCCCTTTATGTACCATGATATGGAAAAGGCCCGAGATCTATGGAGCACATCCAAACACCTTTCTCCAGCAGTGGGAGAATGGATTGTAGGGTGACCATTCGAACTTGGACTTTTTTACTGAAGGGTTTTGAATTTGGGTCCAAAATGGGCCTCAAGTCCCCCGGGCTTTTTGGGACCAAAAAATCTTGAGTAAGTCCCTAATCCGATCTGGTCTGGGGGGCCGGGTTTGGGTGACTCCTTTTTCAGCAGCTTTGAAACTTCTGCAATTTCCCATTGACTGGGTGGCGGGTCCATTTTTTTGGGCTGAGGTGGGGAGTGTGAAAAAGGCATAACCTCCAGATAATTCAAGCACCCATCGGTCCTGAGGATACCTTCCCAGGCTTTTGGTGCCCCGAAAAAGGGCCCCCACTGGCTTGAGCTGACAGTCGGGGAATCCCCCAGGGACTGTGAAAGGATGAAGAGCCACGAAAAGGGCTGCGGTTCCAGTGTTTGGGGGCCTCTGCCCCCCTGGGACAGCCTTCCAGAAGAATTTTTCCCCCCCGCCTCTAGAAGGGGGTGCCCCGTTTTGAGGGTAAGACCTAGATCCGGGAAACCCCATTTTCCCTCCTCTTTTTGCCTTGGGGAAAAGGGCCCAAGGGGGGTGGGAAAAACATGCCCCCGGCAGTCAAAGTCTTACCTTCTTTCTCGGGGGTCAATGTGTCTTTTTCCTTTGGGGCCAAAAAGAGGACCCATCAAAGGGGGCAAAGGAAGACTTAAAGGCCTCCAAAAGACACAGGGGAGCCAGGGCCCCAGAGCAATGCCTTTTCCCTTTTCTACCCTTGGCCCCATAAGTGAGCCTCATGGGAGTTTGATATGGATGAACAGCCCGCTGAGAGCAAACCGTCTGGGCCAGCTGCTCAGGCAGGTTACCCAAGAGGGTATCTGAAAGTTCCTTAATCAATCCCCCTGAAATCTGGTAAAGGCGTTAGATAGTTCAGGGACCTTAAAGTAAAGGCCCTGAACTTAGGGTGCCCACCTCGATCCATGCTCCTAGACTCCTTATTTGGAGGATGGAAGAAGCCTCTGCTACATTTTTTAGCAGATGCCCCCCCATCAAGGCATCTACAGCCACACCTTTTCCCAAAAAATCCTTTTTTGGGGGTGCTGACAGGAACTTATTTGGACGAGCAGGCACCGGTTCCACAGAGTCTTTTCCCCCCCAAAATCAAATCCAGAGCCGGGGCCACCCCGGAGGCGGAGGGGTGAGCCCAAGGCCTTGGAAACCCCCGACCTCAGCAGAAGGGGGTTTTGGATTGCCAGCCGCCTGTTGTTTAAGGGCTTCCAGGATGTCTGCAAAGGAGACATCATCTGAGGACGACTTAGGGACCCTCTGCATCATCAAGATCAGTGTCTGTGAGAGACTCATCGGGAGTCAAAGTGCTTCCTCTTGCACGATCTTTTCCTGGGGGTTCCTCTGAAGAAGCTTCAGAGGGACCTCCAGGAGAACCCCAGTGGGGTAACCTCAGGCCCCAGGGCTCCGCTGTCTAAGGACAGGGGACTGCCAAAGACCCAGTCTCCATGCAGGGAAGGTGCTGGGGAGACCGTGGAGGTAGCCAAGAAGATTTGGCTAGACTCTCATGGCCCTGAAGGCGGGACCACCAGAATCCTGGGAAGGTCCCACCTCCGGCACAACGGTAGACGGTCGCAGCACGACGAGAGGAAGGCTTGGGACCGAAAACATCAGTCCCAAGCGCACCCGGGGCCGACAGAGGAAGTCTGCGTACCGAACTCCGACTCGAGAGCCGCGGTGGGAGTAAGGGTCAGGCCCGACCCAAAACCTCCATCGGCTCCACCAGCACCGCTCCAACGGTGCCGAGGCTGTTGGAGGAGGAACCATAACATAGAGGGACCATCGGCTCGCCAATGGGCTGGAGCCAAACTAACTTTTGGAACACGGAGACTGGAAAAGTCTTAGGAGCACCCTGTCGATGTCCAAATCAGACATCTTGGAGGATCTAGATGACACCAATCGGGTCCGAACTGACTTCTCCATCGGCTCCATAGGACTAGGGGACCGGCTCAATGGATTGACTACTATCGGTTCGAGGAGACAAAACAATTTCTCGGTGCAAGGAGGACTTCGTGCGAAGGGGAAGAGTCTGAGAACCTCATCGGCTCCAAAATCAGTGGAGCCGATGAAGGTGACCCACCTCTCGATGCCCCAGTCCTCAGCTCCAAACCAGAGGGTCGAGACTGGAGGCATCGAGGCAGACTCGCCCCGGCTCAAGTCCGTGGAGCCGATGGAGAAGCCTGCCTAGGTTTTTGGCAGTCGGTTCCGCAGACTGGTCGGAGCCGACGCTTTTTCTTCTTGGTAGGAGAGGAAGAGGAAGATAAGGCCTCCTCAAGGAGGGTTTAATCAGCCCTTAATATTAATTTATTCTTCCTCTCTTGGAGGACTCTAGAAGAAAGGCGTGACACACGCCAGGACTCCTGTAGGTGCTTCGCCTAAACAATATACATAGAGTGGTAGTCAGTTATGACATTTTGTAACCACACTGCACACTTTTTAAACCCAGAGGGTCTATGTTCCTTAGACATGCTGACTAACAGGTCACTAAAAAAACAAGTTAAAGTAGCTGTTTAGTGAAAGATTTTACCACAAGGAAAACTGAAAACCAAGTTTTTTTTTTTTTTTTTTTTTTTTTTTTACACAAGACAATACACAATGTCAGAACAATAAAATAGGACAAAAACACT
>NW_025056587.1:0-7772 GCF_019279795.1 Protopterus annectens | reverse complement strand
ATTTTGGATGTCAAGGCTTATCTGCATCCCAATAAAAGGGGAGACTTGCAGGCAGTTTCTTTGTTTCAGGACCAGGGAGGCGACACTTCTGAATTCTCTCGCTGCCCTTTGGCTTATCCTATTGCTCCCAAGAGTTTTCATAAGAGTGCAGGTGCCAGCCATTGCTTTACAGGCAGAGAAACATTCAAATTTATCCTGAAGTGACTGTCTCATTCAAAGCGACTCCATAGAACAGCTAAGAAGGATATGGACTTAAGTGAAGAAGAACATTCTCACATTTCAGCAGGTTACACTTTTCAGCGAAGTCAAGTTAGTTCCTACAGAGAGATTGCTTTCCTGGAAGTGAGTCACAGATACAGTCACCCAGATGGAGTATTCCTCCCTGGTCGACAAGATCTTTCCAGCTTATTTCAAAGAACTTGGCAAGCGCGGTAGCTCTCTGCAAGGGTGTCAAACACTGGGTTCATGGCTTCATGTGTCCTGATGATCCCATATGCAAGGCTGCATGAAAGCCTCATTAGTACCTCAAGAACCTTTTGAATTGTCAACACACAGGACTTAGACTTGATTCTTCCGCTGTTCCTGTCTACAAATGGTGTTTTCTCCTGGGGGTGCAAGAACGACAGCCTGATGTTCTTCGTGTTTCACTGTTGCAGTCACATTACATTGGGTAATCTGTAGCGGTTGCCTTCAGTAGGCCTGAATATATCAAAATCTTGAGTCCTCGTCGGTTGTTGTCTCCTCTTCCGACATCAAAAGGTCATCAAGAGTGCTTATAAAACATTACAGCCAGCCATTTTATTCAGTCTTTCTTGCAGCGCGATGCCTGAAGCAGAAGCAGTTAGCAAGAATGCGGTGACCCGACTCCTGAAATTTTCCATTGAGTTCAGAACCCGAAGTCTTCAATTAAAGCTAAGTACACCCGTTGAAACTTTCCTGCTCCTTACTGATGTGTCAATAAAGGTGTAATGAATTGCATTACTTGTGAGCGATACCACCTCACTTAGGATTTTCATTGTACTGTATTCCTTACCTAGGCCCCAGATCCTGCGTGCCTTGCTGTGGGACATTGCTAAGAATTTAGCAATACACTATTAAATTAATAGAGGTATATTTTGCTTTAAATATTTTTTGGATCCAGATTTAATTACCCTGAAATGTGGATAGCAATCCAACTACTGGAGTTCACAAAAGCATGAAAGACAGAACAGACAAATTGAGGTCAAAACCCGGCAATGAAGCTTCTCCTAAGCCAGAGTCGCCGGTTCACCCGATACTCAGTCAGGAACTTTTCGCGGCCTGAAGTACGCTACTTTTGAGTCGCGAGGCCTCTACTGAGACCCATGCGGAGTCCAGTAATAATGCGCAAGATTCTCCAGAGTATTGAACCATAGATGTGTCTCCCTCCGGATGGGTCGGGCAGCTGAGCAGGCACCGGCTTCACGGGGTGTTTCAGGCCTCAACATTTCTATATAAAACGGCCAGCTTCAAAACAACTTCTAAGTCTAAAACCGGCGCATGAGCCATGTGCTCAGGCCACTATGCCCTAAAAAACAGATGATCAAAATGGCTGAGGGACTTAATTACCTTGATCAGGGTTCCCGGCCTGGTAAGGGCACAGGCAAGACGCAGTTATGAATCTTCAGATCAGGTTTCTATTTCTTCTGATTCCTCTTCTGATCAGAATGGTTCTATACCACCCTATGGGGATTCAGATGCAGAAGAATCGAACTTCACACCTGCATCTCCTCCTGAGGATTATTCTTTTGGATAGAAGCCTTGCATACTTTAAAGGAACATTTTCATTTTTTGAGGGAGTCAGGATTTCTCTGGATAAGGAAGCGAGGACTTTCCTTCTTCCTCAGAATGACCTTTGGCTATACACTCTGTAGTGGAGCATTGTTGTTGAACCGAATCCAAGCATGGCTCCTGATTTACCTCCACTGCTCCTAGTAAGCCAGACAGATATTACAGGGTTTTCACAAATTTTTTAGGGGTTCAAAATCCTTTCTGCTGATCCGCGAAACTATCTCTACAGGGTCCCTAAAGGTGTAAAGGCCTCTACAGCCAAAAATCCTACCCCCTCTGATAGAGATTCCAGGCTTGGATAGATGGGGGAAAGAAGGTTTATCACTGATCTGCAACCCTTGGGTAATTTAGGCCCTTAAACTGCCAGTTTCATATGCTTAAATATCAACAGCATTTATGGGCTAATACCCGGAAACAGAAAAATAATGTTGATTTCTGATTGTGTGGAAAAATAAAGAATAACTTAGGAATTATTGCATGCAGCAGAACAGGTTGGAAAGCATACTTTGCAATCTGGTTTTGATTCTTGGAGGCCTCTTTGCAGGGCCACAGTTACTGGATATGTGATTAGAAGAGCATGCCTGGCTCAAGCTAGCAAAATCTGGGCCTGATCATGTTAGGTGCTAAATTGTTGGATGCACCTTTACAGCATGATGCCCCTGTTTGGTAATAGCTGGTATCTCGTCTTCGGCCAATGTAGCGCTTCCTGGCTACCACGCAGGCAGAAGAGGTTCTTTTAAGAAAATGGAAGACAAAGCTAAATCTATGCAAACTGTAAAAGATTTCTTTACAAGTGCAGCCACACAGATTCAGTAGGCACTTTGGCCACACACAAACACATTGGTCCTTTCCTGTGTCCAACAGAAGCCTCACAAGGCAAATCCAGGTGCCTCAAAAAGGCTCTAGATACCAATCACAGGGTTCTTACAGGTCAAAGCAATGGGGTGCCTCTACCTCCAAATCCTGGAGGAAACAAAGCACAACCTTACAGTAAGCAGTCTCAAATGACCTCTCTCTACCATCGCCAAGCACTTATCTTTTGGCAGCCCTCCTTTGGGGAAAATTAGCACTTCATGCTCAAAACTGGCAGCAGTTTAATTACCACAGGACAAGCGGGTATTAAACATAGTGGTCCCAGGGGTAAGGCCAGATTTTCATTTCCATACGATTTGCCAGTTCCAAACGGGTTGCCCAGGATCTGCCACGGAAATCAATGGGCAGAGGCTCAGAAACAAGGATTGCCACGTCCCTTCACGTGGATATGGGGGCTATCTTGTCGACCACTGGTACCAGAACAGGAAATGGACATGGTTTTCTCTTCGACTCCTCGTTCCTGGTACCCAGAAAAAAGACCATGCCTGGCCCAATACTGGACTTTATCTATTTTGAACCATCGTTCTTGGACATCCCAAAATTCAAAAATGCTGACTTTACAACAGTTACTGCCTATGCTGGGCAAGAATGCTTCAGGTTAGTGACTCTAGACTCTGAAAGAGGCATACCTGCATTTCCCAATAAAGGGAATCGTGGCAGAGGATACCTCCTTCTAAGGCAGGTTTTATGCATTACCAATTCTCTGCACTGCGCTTTGGCTTTATCCTACTGCCTAAGTGTCTGTACCTTGGCACCAGTAATTGCAGAGAATATTTTGCAGACAAAGAAGCATACAAATCTATCCTTGCTTGGACGACTCTCATTCAAGCAGAAAACAAGGACATTATTCTCCTTTTTCAGCATCTGGCATTTGTAAAAAGGCTTCCTAACATGCCTAGGGTTCACAATAAATTTTGAAAATAAATCACAACTGAAACCGGTACCCTCTCAAAATGAATTACATTCCGGGTGCAAGCTTGAATACAATACAACTGCCCAGATGATTTTACCTTACGCCAAGACAAAGCGCAACTTCGACTATATACTTCCAAAACAGATGGCAACAAAACCCAGTTATCTGCAAGAGAAATTCTGCAGGCTTTGGGGTCCATGGCATCCTGCATTCTACTAATTCCATATGCAAGACAGCATATGAGGAAACTACAATAGTATCTAAAAAGTTTATGGAGTCCAACTTTGTCACAGTCCACCAAAACAATGATTCTTCTCATTCCCTGCCTACAAACAGGAGTTTCTTTGGTGGGCAGAGACATGTCAAATCTGACCCGAAGGGACCATCTTTCACTCTACGCAATCCTCGCCACCAAAACCCTAACTACAGACGAGATCAGACTGCATGCTTGGGGGCTCACCCATGGGAGATGCATTCCAGGGCATATGGAGCCCAAAGACAAATGCATCTACATATCAACCAGAAAAGAGATGCTAGCTGTTCAGAATGCCTGACAGCGATGCCTGACAGCCTCAAGGACTTACTTCATCCAGGACAACTACTGATAGATGGACAACATCATATACAGTTATGTGGTACATAAACAAGCAGGGGGGTACACATTTCTACCCCTTTGCAGGACTAGCCATGGCATTGGGTCAGAGACCACAGCCTTGACTTACCAAGCATCTTCAGGCTCTAGTTACTGCCAGGAAAACAAAATACTCTGGCAGAGCGACCCTAAGCAGATATATCTTATGGACCCTCACAATGAAAGTGGAAACTGATCCACAAGTCTTCAGCATGACAACACAGAAATGGGGAGCCCAGACATAGATCTATATTTGCCTCTCCCCAAAATTACTTGCTCAACTGGACAAATCAGGTGTGCACAAAGGACTTTTCAATATGACAAGCATGGAAAGTGGATAATCTTATCCTTAAGTTGGAAAAACCTATCAGTCTACTTTCTTCCTCTGCCTCTTCTCCTCAAAGGGTCTTACACAAAAGGTCAGACAGGAAAAAACAAAATGATCCTGATTGGGTTCCCCAGACTGGCCTCGCCTAAAGCACTGGTACCCAATTCTAAGGAATATGTCTCAACACCCTCCTTGGTATTTGGCTCTCAGCAGAGCAGGTCAAATTCTGCCCAGCTGCAAACTCTGAACCTGGCAGCATGGCTGATCATGTAATTGTAATTATTCAAACAACACCTCTCAGTAAATCAGTGATGGATGTCATTTTGGAATCCAGGAAGGCCTAGTACTAGGAAAATCTTATGCTGATAAATGGAAGAGATTCTGTTCTCTTGGAACTAAGCACAAAAACGGACACAGCAAAACCAAATATTCCTCAGATTTTACAATACTTGACAAGGGCCTATCTTTTTCTTCAATAAAATCCATGCCTCTGCTATCTCGGCTCATTACAACACAGGAGTCAGCCTCCCATCTTTTCTCATCCTCTGCTAAAACAGTATCTTAGAGGGGGCCAAAAATTGAAGGCCTCCCAGAAGATCACCAACTCCTGCATGTGGACCTCAAAGCGTTGTGCCGGAAAAATTCACCCTGACTCCTTTTTGAACCAGCAGCTACTGTGGATATTTAAGTTTTTATCTTAGAAACAGCTTTCCTTTTGGCAATCACTTCAGCAAGAAGGGTTTCAGAACTACAGGCCCTCATGGCTGTGGAGCCTTTATTACGCATTCTTCCTTACCTCGACAATAGTGTCCCTTCAGGACCAATCCTTCCTTTATGCCTAAAAGGTGGTATCCAGTGTGGCTCTTAACCAAACTATTCAGCCGCCAACATTTTTACCCAAATCCAAGCCCAGAAAAAGGGGGAGCGGATTCTGCATTCATTGGACGTGACACAGACAACTATGATTCCTACCTAAACAGGACCAAATTCTAAGAAAATATGAGGCATAACTACTGAAGGTGGTATTTGCTGCAGTGAGACCAGAGCTGGGAAGGCTATATCCAAAGCAGACTATTTCTAAGTGGATAAGCCACTGCATTCCTTTCTGCTACTTGCATCATGGTAAACTGGTGCCCAAAGGGAATCAGGTCACTTTTCCCACCAGGGCTGCCTCCTCCTCTTACCTCAGCAGCTTTCCTCAGAGGAGTTCCAACCAAAGACATTCTGGAAGCTGCTACTTGGAGCTCTTTCATACTTTTACAAAGCATTATCATTTGCCTCTCTTCTCTCTAAGTCCAGGGCAGGCTTTGCCACTGCAGTTCTGCAGGGCCTTATAGCCCAGCCTCCTAATGCTGTTTAGTTCTATCCTCCCATCCATAGCTTTGAGATTCTACCTTAAAATGTAATGACTGCAAACAGTGAAACACTCTAAGAAAATAGTACAATTGTGTACACTTACTTACCATAAATGTAGATGTTTGAGTGTATTCATTGTCATGGCAGTCCTGAAATTACTCCACCTGCCATCCTCCTCCTCTCCTTTTTTTCTAGAACTTCTCTTTCCTTTCCTACTATATTCCTAAAGCCTTATGGTGTATTATTTGCTTTTAGATGAAGGTACATTTTATTTTGCTAAAATTGCCTTTATATCTATATTGCTATTTATTTATATATATATTTTGCTCCCATTTGGAAAATTGCACCTGACATCTGGGGCAAGAAAAACTGAATAAAATGGCATCGGCTGTATGTTTTATACCCCTGACTTCATGGAAGAGGAGACAGCAACCGATGCAGGACCCAAGACTTTGATATTTAGGCTGACTGAGGGCAACCTGCCAGCAGATTACCCAAATGTAAAGACTGCAACTCGAACATCTACATTTATTGTAAGTGTACACAACTGTACTTTCTCAGAACAAGGGTCTGCCTTTCCCGCCCACCACCTGCCAGCGTGGTAGCAGACTCTGCCACCCACAGCCTCCTCAGATTATGCATAGGGGACACATCTGGAAGGCAAGGGGCATACAGGGACTTGGGAGTGAGCACTCAATAGATTCATCTGCACATAAACTCTAAAATGAATTGATGGCAGTGCAGCAGGCCTTGCTGGCTTTCAAGGACTCCTACTCTTCCCACCTACCCTGGGACTCTTCTGATCAGGACAGACAATACAATCATGTGAGTACATCAACAAAGCTGGGATTCACTCTACCGCTTGTTGCAGACACAGCATGAGACTATGTTCCTTATGTGCTTCCATGGGCATACATCTTCCAGAGAGGCTAAACTTCTTGGCTGATTAATTGAGCAGACATGTTCATGCCTTGGGATCCTACACGAGTGGCAACTGAACAAGATCATTTTCCATCTCATCACCTCAGCATTGGGGTACTCCTTAGGTGAATCTTTTCTCCTCTCCTCTCACACCAGTCATCTCCTTCCACCCTTTCTGCACCCAGGGAGTTTTGACAACAAAGCTTGTAGAGTGGACGCTTTGTCCTTCCCAAGGACACAACTCTCAATTTACGCCTTCCTCCTCTGCCTCTTCTTCCCAGAGTGCTGATAAAGATAAGGGACCCAGAAAAATCAAAGGCTATTCTTATAGCACCAGATTGGCCAGGCAGCATTGGTATCCCCTTCTTTGGCAGCCTTTCCCAAGTTCAATCTTGGCATCTCCTGGAAAGTACCAGATCTGTTGGTTCAGGAAGGGGAAAAGTTTCTTCATCCTCATCTTCAAATCCTCTGCATTTAACTGCTTGGCTAATACTTTTAAATAATTCCAGCAGGTGAAGTTGAAGTTCTTCATGTAAGAAGGGCCAGGAGGCATAGCACCAGGAAATCCTATGCAGATAAATGGAAGATATTTTGCTTTGGATGCAGGCTAAAGGAGAAGAGTCTTCTTCAACCTTCTCTTTCCCTCATTCTTGATTATCTAGCAGGTTTGCTTAATGGTGGACTTTCCTTTCCGCTTCAGTTAAGATTCATGCTTCAGCAATTTCTGCTCATTGTTCTTTCTTCAGCAACCAATTTTTTCACTCCCCTTGATGAAGCAGTTCCTGAGGGAGCTAGCAATCTTAGACCTCCCAGAAGAGCTCCTTCTGCTTGGGATCTAAATTTTGTCCTGGAGATGCTTACTCTACTCCCCCTTTGAGCCCGCTGCCTCTGCAGAATTTAAGTTTCTTTCATGGAAGACTGCCTTCTTTGGCTATTACCAG
>NW_025056586.1:0-7402 GCF_019279795.1 Protopterus annectens | reverse complement strand
GTAATTGCTTTTTTTGGCAGCAAACAGAATTAAACTTAATAAGGCCTTATTATGGCTAGGCAATTCGGAGCCTGTGTCCCAGCTCAAAAGAATTGTTTTCGTACATACAGACATTTGCTCATGCAATATTTCTGACACAGTACTGTGTAGGGAATTTTTAAACTCTACCAACTCATTACATTCGCAAAATATATGTTTCCAAGTTACCTCTTTCTTTTCCATCATAGCTCCAGCACTTGCTGTCTACCTGAGGAAAATTTCTTAGAAGTCTGCTTGGGAAATAAATACTTATGCAAACAATTCCAAGAAAAGATCCTAACCCTTCTGACCTTGGTTGTATACTTGGGAGCCATACATGTGTCTTCCCATTGTTTTCTTGTAAATTGCTTTTCCAGTCTCTCTTTCCAATCTTTTTTAACACCCTCTGATTGATTCTTATAGTTATCATGCAATATATTTTATGTGCCCTACTAATTAGGGTTTGGCTATATTGGCCTAAATGTACCCAAAAAACTAAAACAGTAAAAAGTCATGGGCATTCAGAATCCATGTAGCTGAAACACTGCATGTCCCTAAGGGGTCATTTGCATATATCCTATGGGCATGCATTACAGGAGGTTTAAGGTATCACACAGTGAAAACTCTAACTCAACTGTGTTTTCTTGCAGTTTTTGCAGTTCTTGCCGTTTTTACTGAACAGCTGTGTGACCTTTTTACCCTTTGGTTTGGATGTTCCTTTATTCTTAACAAATGTTGCTGTCTACAGCTTATAACATTGTAGAATCCATTTCCTGTATTTATAGAAGTTTCAGTTCTGATTCAGTACATTAGATCATTATGAATCTCAGCATCATATAATAAATTCATAGGATTGTGTATGTCTGCAATTTTCAAATTTAAGAGACAAATGGAGAGCAGAGTTATTTCATAATAAGGACCAAAACAGCATCTTAAACAATTGTGTCCTTCACAAAGGAAAATTAATATTTTTTATCAAAAAAATGCTGAAAACATAATGGGAAATGAGAGAAATACACTGTACCTGTTTTTGGAGTCTTCTCTCATCGATGGTAGGATCCATGACTTCCTTGGTGATCAGTCCAGCTGTTTGTTACAAGACATGCTGCGGGTGTTTTATGATATGAATGTGAAGTCTTGTGAACCAACCCATACTTGGGTCTGCTCAATTCCTAACATACAATTCTGTAAAGATGTAAATTTCACAATTACTTATACATTCGAAAATTTTACAGCCTGCCATCATCAGATAAATAACTGACAGCTTACAAAACAGTAAATACTACAATGGTTAGTAATGAAAAGTTGACAGACAACACTAAAACATAAATAACAGAACTCTTCTTAAATAAACAGTACGAAAATACTAAACACGCTCAATAAAATGCACAAACTTCTGCAAAAAAACAAAAACAAAACTACACCATGTGGGTCTATTTTACCCCCGCTTCCATCTTCTGGAGATTTCAAACTTCTGGACCCCCAAAAATAATATAATCACATGAAAGATGCACAGACGTCAAAGCATACCTCCATGAGGCAGTCACAGTAAGAGTCGCTCTTCATGGGAGATTCTCTTACACAAGGATTTTAATAAGTGTACATCTACTAGACTACCAGGCCTCATTTTCAAACCTAGGTCATTCTGCACATAAGTGCCACCATTTTGTTACTGCTCTTCAGGTGTCAGCTTGGTGCATTCCCCATACAGAAGCAACATTATACTATGTTAATTTTAATACTTCTTATAATAGACTTACATTATGGCAATACCTTATTTCTGTTTTTTTATATTATTATTATTTAATTTGCATTTGTTTACAGAAAAGTTTGAGTGTGTCGGAAACCCCTGTTCAGCTGAGGCCCAGTGAGAAAAGCTCCAAAGAAATTACAAACATTTATGAAAACATAAGCATGATGAGAAAAATCAAGTAATTTACAAGGTGCTGATGTAAACAAAATAAAAGTGTAAGAAGCAATCTGGTGAATACACCATACCTTAGTACAGTAAAATATAATCACGATGTAACTACACATAGCCAGAAACACTGCTTGGCCTGCTCTGCCCATCCCCAACTCCCACCATGTCAGGCAGGCTGCATATTAAGAACAAGTCTTACTTCCAATATCCGTTAAAGAGTGGGAACATAAAACCCAGGGGTGCAGTGGGGAGGGGTACTCACATTGCTGAAAAAGTCTTTCCCTCCTAGGCATTATAGTTGTGTGAGGGTACAAACTGCAACAGCAGAGAAGTGAACTGTTCCTGCATTACAGTATTCGGTACACTTCCGTTATCAGCGCAACAGCCCTAATGTGCTACTCTTGTTGACAATATGGTCATTCCATGTCAATGCAGCCAAAACCGCAGTTCTAAATGCCCATTTCTTAGGGCAGTCTCACTTGCTGGTGGCTGGACTGTTTTACTCTCTCTAATCAAACCCATTCAAAACAAACAGCACCCAAAGACGACAGGTTCCTTACACTGTCCTGACAGGATTCCACAACACAACAAGGTGAGGAAACGGGGAATGTGAAAGCCAGTGGAGTTGGCTGTCATGTCCAAAACATTAACGTGCACTTGGCTGAAGTTGGTCTTTTTGTAACCAGTACCAGATACTAAGTACAAGCAAGACCTGTACGAATGCACAGGTCAGCAGAGAAATGTACAAGTTAAAAAAAAACCCGTAGAAACAGCCAAGCTCCCTCAATACAGCTACATGCAAATCTGACACCCTTACTGATCAGTGATTCATGCATTTTTGGTTGGGTTATAAAACTTACAGTCAGGATGTCACCTTGCTTTTCCATTTTCTGGGCAACAGTCCCAACGTGCTACTTTTCTGGACAATTCCTCCTCTTTTTCTGTTTAAAATCACATATTTGATGCGACACATCCACTTGCACTTCCTGGTTGCTTTAGAAAAATCCAAGTGGATGTAAGACACCACGTTACACATTTCATGGTGTGAAACAATCTGTATAGTACAGCATGCAACACAATAGGTCCATTTTGCCAGAAGCTATCTTGCAGCACGCACTTTGTAAAAGCAACCAGTAACTGCAAGATGGTGTATCATGTCAAATATAAGACGTTAAAAACCCGAATTGTCAAGAGGTAACTGCGGTCAAGACATTACTAATAGAAAAGTACTAGTATTCTGATTGGGTTATACAACCACTCTGTAGACTGTCTCAACTTGCATCATTTCCTGAGCAGTAGTGAAAGACTGACAGAAATATAACACAGATCACTTTACAAATCCCTGTTTTAAATGATATCCTGAGTAGCTGTCACTTCTCCAGAGCTGCTGTTGATTTGGCTACTTTGCCTGAGAGTTAACAGAGAATCTGTTCCATCTAAAGCCATTCGCTGCTAAAAGAATGAAAATAAGTATAATTTTGCACTTCTGCAGATTATTTTTACTGAATTTCATAAGAATCCTGTATTAATTGTTACATTTATCGCACTTCACTAGAGTTTCAAAGCTGAACTGTTTCTACTGCTGCCATGGCCGGCCTTAGGCATAGGCCAACTAGGCGGCCGCCTAGGGCGCCGCTGTAGCAGGGATGCTTTTCTAGTATTTATTTGGTGTAGGTAGACCAGGTTGGAGGCGCCTGGGTGGTGTAGGGGGGCACTGTGGAGCCCTTTTGCCTAGGGCACCAGCTGACCTAAGGCCGCAAATGACTGCTGCTTTAGTATTTAATTACATTGTGTCTGCTAGTTTTACAGGGCTGTAGTATCTTGACTGTGTGGTTTACCTGCATTTGAACTCTAAAACCAGCATTTGTATATTATGAAGGTTTTCTGACTGCCCTCTTGTGGCGGAAGTGTTCTGTAACAAACATATCTGAGTTCAGAGCTGCTGGCTGAAAGCCTACTGTGTGTGTTTTCCTGACTGCTCTGTAGGCCTTGCTGTTATAAAACTTGGTCTTCTGATTCCATATAAACCCAGTCTTTGTGCTAAGCTGCTCTCTGCACAGTGGTGGTTAACAGTGCCCTATATAGAAGCAAACACTTTCAAGTTTAAATTTCCCTTACAACCCTCTCTGCAACCTTCCCCAGTCCCCTATCTGCTCTAAGAGCATGTGCATTGCATGTAGAGCAGCATCACCTTGTTGGATAGCTGCAGTTCACACTGAGCATAGCACCCATTCTTTGTAAGTGTGCTATCATCCCAGTCCAGTTAAATCTCTCCAGTCTTCTCCCTGGTTAAAACCATAGTAAAAAATGTGAAACCATGGATTGGCACTTTCCTGCTATCTCAGTGGCCACCTGGTAGACATGGGCATCCTGAGGCAATGTAGCACTTGTCGCTTGTATACTGACAATCACTTAATCCTGAAACAAACAAACAGTATGTGAGAGATGTAGTTACACTATGAAAACTGAGACGCAACTCTCAAATGCTGACAGATTCCTTTGCCTGTTATCACAAAAGAACAGGTTATCACTGCTTTCTCTAAAGCTCAAACTACGGCATCAATGGGTCCTGGTGGAATCCCAGAATGGTTGCTAAATGGCTTGAAACATGACCTAGCAGACCCACTCAGATCTCTACTTAACCACATTTTCCAGACATGTTTTGTCTCAGTGGAGTGGAGGACAGCAACAGTCAACCTTCTGTACAAGGGGGGACCATCAATGGACCCAGGAAACTACTGACCCGTAAGTCTGACAAGCCTCATACACAAGGCTATGGAAAGGATAATCATGAACCTGATTAACAATGACATAGGAAATCAGTCTTTCTTGCCGCGCGGTGCCCGAAGCAGAAGCAGTTCGCAAGTGCCGGTCGGCCGACTCCTTAGATTTTCATTCCGAATCCATTACCGAAGTCTTCTACAAAGCTAAGTACCCCGTTGGGGAAACTTTTTCTTCCCTCAGACCGATGTCAGTAAAAGTTAATAACTGTATTTCATGTGGGAAGCAAATACCTCATACGGATTTCCACTCCTACTGTATTCCATGCCTAGGCCTAGACCACAACGTCACTGGTTGTCGGTTTTGTGCTAGATTTAACAAGCGCACTATTAAACGTTGGTTTGATTTTGCCCGGCATTATTTTGGCAGAAAATTCAATTACACCATGCCATCAAAACTCCCGACGACAGGATTACATAAAAAGCGCAAAGACAAGGACAGGCATCCGAGGCCCAAAACTAACGACGAGGCTTCTTCTAGGCCAGTCGCTGGTTCTCTGGTTTTCAGCGAGGCGCCTAAGCAGCCCCTGATGACCGATTCCACAGAACCACAGACCGTATCCCACTCCCACGTGGAGCTGGCTGGGCCTTCGGATGCTACATGTTTTCAGCCTACTGAAACTAACCCATCTGAAGGAACCGAAGTAGCTGAGCAATCCACAGCCTCAGAGGGTGTCTTCAGACCTACCCTGTTAACCATTAAACCCTCTACTAAGTCTAAGGCCCCCTTAAAAACAAAGAAACAGATACAGCATTCTCCAGCACAGGCTTCCATGCCTAAGAAACAAATGCTCAAAATGGCCGAAGACCTAATCACCCTGATCAGGGGGTCCCATCCCGCTCCTGATAAAAGGCCCAGACAGGATGCAGACTATGAATCTCTGACCAGGTGCTTTCAGATTCATCTTCAGACCTAGGCCCTAACCCCTTATGAGGATTTGATGCTAAGGAATCAATTCCATCAGTCTCTCTCTGCCTGAGGACTACTCCTTTGGGGAGACCTTACATACCACATGAGGGATTATTTCATTGGGAAGCGCCAGGATTACTCAGAATCCAAGAAAAGGGTTTGCTAGGAGACTTCCTCTCTTTTATTGCCTCAACACAGACCCCTTGTTATTCCAATTAGTGTTAGATATTGTGGATGATGTACACCTCGAATCCAGCTTAAACCCAGACGCCTTACCTCCAGCCACTGTTAAACCCATTAGATACAGAGTCCCTGACTTCACAAATTTCTATAAAGCCCTGTTGCTGACCCTGAAACTATTTCTCAGGGACCCAAAGGGATTAAAGCCTTTCACTCAGCAAAACCCAGTTCTCTTGACAGAGATTCCAGAGCATTAGGGACAGATGGGGAAAGAAAGTATATACCGCCTGCAACCTTAGGCAAACAGGAGAGCCTTAAATTGCCAGTTTCATCGCAGCAAAAATATCAGCAATTTTTGATGTCTCATAGTTAAAACAAAAAAATGCCTTCCAGATTGCAGATCCTTCTAATTCTGCGGAAGAAAATGCAGGATTTATTGCATGCAGCTGAACATCAAGTGGAAAAGTGGCATACTTTTGCAATGTGGTTTTGATTCTTTAGGAGGCCCTCCCTGTAGGAGCAAAGCAGTTACAGGCTCTGTCATTAGAAGGCATGCTTGGTTAAAAGAACATACGCCACCAGATTGTTGTTATGTTAAAAGTTAAAACTATTGGATCCAATCTCCGGTTACAGCAGGATGTAGTTATTTGGAGTCAAGGGTAGAAAGTAGGTATTAAAGAAAATGGACGGATAAAAGGTAAAATCTATGCAAATGGTAAAGCGATTTCTTACAGGTTCAGACACCGTAAGATTTAGTGAAATTGGCCAACAAAGAAATTGGTCCTTTTCCGGTTACAGACAGACCTCAAAGAGGCAGGATACAGACGTCTGAGAGCGTAGAGGTCAACCACATGTCCCATGAGGCTCCTTAGCTAAATGGGATGCACCAGGCCAGAAAAGAAGGGGAAGACAGACCCAACCACATAAAAGCAGCTCACGACTTCCCATTACAGCTGCTAAACAACTTTGGCAGCTCCCTTTGGGAGGAAAACTAGCACTTTTCTATCACAACTGGCATTGGATCACCAAAGACAAATGGGTTCTCAGCATTGTATCTCAAGGTTACAGGTTCCACTTTCACACTCTGCCAAGGTTAAAAGGAATGCCAAATCTGCCACCAAATCAATGGGCAGAGGCTCAAAAACAAATTACAGCACTCATGGAAATGAGAGCTATTCAAGAGGTACCACCACAAGAGCAAGGACAAGGATTTTATTCAAGACTCTTTCTGGTTCCCAGAAAGGAGAAAGCCTGAAGGCCCATTCTGGATCTTTCTTCTCTAAACACTTAACTGGATGTTCCGAAATTCAAAATGTTAACACTACAGCAGCTTCTTTCCATGCTGGGCAAGAAAGCTTGGCTCGTGACTTTGGACCTCAAGGAGGCATACCTGCATGTCCCTATCAGACAAAACTGCAGAAGACACCTCAAATTCATAGCAGGTTCAATGCACTATCAATTCTCTGCATTGCCCTTTGGCTTATCTACTGCGCCCAGGGTCTTTACAAAGTGCCTGACACCAGTAATTGCATTTTGCAGACAGAAAGGAATTCAAATTTATCCGTACCTGGATGACTGCCTGATTCAAGCAAG
>NW_025056585.1:0-6426 GCF_019279795.1 Protopterus annectens | reverse complement strand
ATTTTTCCTCAATTGACAGTCTTGATGGGATAGAGTTAAAACGGGGAAGTAGAGGGGAAGAGAACAGTGAATGATCTGAATGTTTCCTTCAAGAAATATTGACATATAATTCATATAGGTAATTTGTAACCATCACATTTCATGTAAATATAAAGTATTAAGCAAAAAACAGTTATTATAAGTAAAAAAGTATGAATATAGTAGCTATAAATTGATTGGGATGATGACAGGAGGATAGTTTGTAGGCAACAGTGAATGGGAGTTTTTTTCTTGATGTTGAACACTTTATCGTTTCAATTTAAAGCATCATTTTCTTTTTTTTTCAAACACAAACTGTCTGACGAGGATGTGAATAAATAACGGCTGTTTACAAGAACAAGCCCATTTTACTTAAACACACTTGCAAACACACAAATAGGTTTAATCATTCAACACCACATTTACATTAATAGCTTGTGCTTACTCTTGAAGGACGGTGATGAAAAAGAGATGAAAGAGACAGAATACAGTGAGTGCTGCTAAGGGAAAAAAATAGTATGAGGCATTCTGCTTTTATCGGACTACAATAATTATAAAATGAAATTTGAAAAAAACCCTTTATATTAGTACATGGACTAAATCATTAATTTGAAATATAAACAAAAACAATTACCTTTACAGGGTGGTGAGTGGTAGGATTCAGTGTATAAAACTGCTAGTCAAGATATCAAAAATGCACGTCAATACATCTGTACACTTCCTGTTGATCTTAAAGTGACAAGCACCCTCTAATATAGTTCTGATTACACACTAAATTAATGTTCAAATCATTCGGGAAAAATTTGGTCATGAAATTGTTCTGAATTTTAATGAACAGAATTCATTCCATCTTTCAGAAGCTTCTGATTTCAATGCTTACAATTAAACTTTATTTCAAAAGAGAATTGCTTTGTATATTGTAAAGCTTTTGGTTAGACTCAGAATATTTTGTTGGTATAAATATGAAGTACTTTATAATAAATGTACTGATAAGACAAGCCTAAACAATAGGAAGAAATAAGTTTATTTAGTTCAGGAAAATACTGTAAACTAACTCTGTAAAGTGTTATGGAAACTCAGTCAAAGTGAAGTAAAGAAGGATGAATAAATAAGTCAATGTTGTCTTTCAACTAACCTTGAATGAGAATGTTATCACTGTGAAGCACAAGGCTAGATAACAGTTTGAAAAAGTGATGTAAGGCATGCTTTGCTAGAATTTACCACTGTTATAGTGCCTCTTAAAGTAAGATAGGAAACTGTCCATCACAGAGATATGTCATGACAAGCTTACAATGGAGATTTGAACATTGTTATAGTTGTATCATAGACCAAAATATCAAAGCCCAGTATTGTCAATGTTTTCTTAACCATTCATGGATTTCAACCACTTGCAAAGACTAAAACTTCTTTGCTTCAATAGCTTTTTTTCATTAGTCATGGCTTTGGTGTTGTTAATTTTATTCTTCTCCATTACTGACACACATTGAGTTTCTTAACATTTTAAGGCATGTCTTATAAAATAAATTCTTTATTCTTACAGTTACGTTTATAATAGTCTTGAAGTTTATTTAAGGTTAATGAATAATGATAACTTTACTCTGTTGTATGCTGCTCTAGCTATATCTCTCATGCAGGTGATAGTGAGTGGCCTTTGTACATATTCTCATACAGTAGAATATATCACTTTTCTTATCTAATTTTAAATCCTTTCACTCTTTTAGTGGATCATTGCGCTAACTAGAACTTTGAATTAAACTTGGTGATATCACAAGACAGTGCAGTCTCTGCGTCTAAGCTTTCTTCAGAGAGAGAGCACTAGTTAGGATTCTGTAAATAGACCCTGTGGACAATGGTCACTCATGTGCCAGAGTGATCAGACGGGAGATAAGATCTCCCAGTACAATGACATCAAGACATTTAGAGGTATTTTGTCATATATTTTAAGTAGACACAGGTGCACAATGGCATATAAGAGCCTTACATCAATGACTATTTACTAACATTCATACTAAATTAGAATGTCATACCTATATGGTTTCATTACTTGATGGGCTAATCGCTGTAAGTTATAAACATACCTTTTTAAAAGATAAGGGTTTGGGCCCTTTTGCAACACAGTTATTGCTCATCAAGGCAATTCTTTAGCATCAAATCTCAGACACAAAAGAAATTCATTGATCTTTGTATCAGACCTTTTATTTGCTCCACAAATTCCAAACATGAAAATATGTGTCTGTATGTGTTAATCTACGAATAATTTCATAAGCACAGAGAGAGCATAAATAAGTGACTCACACAAATATGTTTATAATTTACATGGCTAGATTTGACAGTGTGCACATGTGCGAATACAGACATATAATTTTTAATCGATTCTAGTTATGATATTTATACCTTTTATTTGGAAATTTAATTCACATTCTGTCATGCATAGAAACTCATTTACTCTCCCATAGCTAAGCTGCACAACAAATGAAATACTACAATGCGCTTCAGTGGGCATTCTGAGTCTGATATATTTTAACAAGTAAGCATATCCTAAATACAAATCTTGATGGTTCAATAGTCTTTGTTGACAGAAAGTTAAATCTGTTATATTTGAATGAATGAACAAGATGGGTCTTATATAAAATGTTTTAAAATGTTCAACTTATTAAAATTATTAATTTTTTATGAAAAGACAAAGGATTACTAATAATGTAAGAATCTAATATGCATTATAAACTAGGGTTTGAAGTATAAAATCAAATAGAAAGAAACATTGGATATAATAAGCTTTATGAGTTTAAAATTATTTTAGAAAATAACTAGTTTTAGAGTTACCTTATGTTTACATTTTTGTTTTTTGGGAAAAACAATATTAAAACTGTGATGAATACAATTTCTTGATTCAGGGGAAAATTACAAGCATATACCAAATTTTTTTAAATTTAATTTATTTAAAAATAGATTTCATTCAATCAATATGTATTTGGAAAAAATTATTTATATCTTTTTTAGATGATTAACTTGAAATTTGATCATATATTACATTTAATGGGGATGTACATATTAAAAAAATCTATATCTACATCAGATTTAGAAATGCTTTAATAGTTGATATCAGTCAGTCCCATGAATGGTTCAATGAAAAAAGTATATATAAAAATATTTATGTCTTTGCAAATTGTTTTTTTGAGAGAGAGAAAAGGGAAAAAAAAACATTAGAGCAATTTTATAATGGGTTCAACTTTTGAATGAGGATACTCAGCATGTATTTTTGTTATTATATGTTCATAATAAAAAGTTTTTATATTTTTATACAATTAGTTATGTGTTTCACTATGTACATAATATTTAGAATATAAATATCATTCAAAATATACTAGTTTATTTTTTTGGGGTTTAATAAAGATGGAGATTTTTAAAATTCAACAAAGATAAAACTCACAAAGTATGGATAGTATAGATATAATTTCAATTATAACACAGATAAAACTTCATTGGTTTTATTATTGTGATATTTTTTCACTTCTTCTCATACAGTCATTATATATCTGAGAAGAGTAACAAGAAAAACATTAGAGAATTAATGAAGAGAAGGGGAAAAGAAAGAAAAAGAAGTAAAAAAAAGTTTAAAAGCTAAGAGAAAAGGTAAAAAGGAAAAAGGAAAAAGGCTGATATATTCTTATAATCTCAAAGGTCTCTAATAATACAAGAATGGAGCATAAGGAAGTCTGTCTATCAAACATGAGGGTTAATCTGGTAGATATTTTTGTTATCAGATTAGGAATGTATTATTCCATGTTGATGCAGGAAGGTTGAAAGTAAGGATTATATTAATTAAAATAATTTTACTTAACTCATTTTTCACTTTTTTATTATGGCCTGAAATGAACATCAGTATAAAGGTATTACAAAAGAGTTTCAGTCTATTTATGATACATGAAATAAGGATAAATTTATTCCAAATACAATACTATGAAATATACTTGAATATCACTATAAATATTAGCAAGCATGAAACTCAACAAGAAATATGGACTTAGTACTACTTTCTTTGAACATAAATGGTTTAAATAATCCAAAGAAAGGATCACACCTACTAAAATAGTTAACATTAAACAAAACGCAAGTAATATTTCTTCAAGAGACTCACTTTAAATCTGATGAAAAGCATTTATGGAATCCAAATGAGTATACAACAATAGCGCACTCATCATATGAAACCAAAACTAGAGGAGTTAGGATACCATGGAGAAAAAAATATTATTAATCCCCAAATTCTTTATAGCTATGAAGATAAAGAGGGACTTATAACACTTGTTATAATAAAATTCAATAATAGAATCTGAACATTAGTGAATCTCTATTGGTTTCCAGGAATAGGAAAAGGTACGACAAAGAAACATCTAGACTTTATTACTAAAACATATAAAGGTAGCTTGATAATAGGTGGTGACTTTAATTGCATTCTTGATAATTTTGAGACCACCAATAAAATAAATTTACGTATGACCCCTATAGCAAAGCTACTCAAAAAATCATAATTTAATATATACATTCAAATTTAGAGAGAGTAACTCACTGTTATCTGCACACCAAGATCACAGATTTACAACCCAAACAAGAATAGATAAAATTTTTGTTACACAAGACCTTGATGTGAAGAAAAATAGTTTTACAATAATACCATGTTCATTATCAGATCATAGAGCAATTCTTATTAATATTAAAATAAACTTTAAGAAATTAATACAAATGACAAGAATTCCAGCATATATTATGAAACTAAAAGAATTTAAACCTTGGCTACTCACAGAGTTGAAATTCTCTCTAGACACTAATGTCACTAATGAACTCAACATAGTTATGATATGGGACACTTTAGAAGCCTGTATTTATGGTACAATTATCACATGGCACAAAAATAAACTAAAAGAATGGGAATCAGACTTACTTAACATACAAAATCAAATTACAAAAATAAATAATAATTTAACAAATGTACTTACTAATAAGAAGAAAATTAATGATTTGCATAAAAAGTTTAATGACATTTTAACACATAAAACAAATCTAGCATTAGAAAGACTAAAATTAAACTCATATGCTGTTTCTCCTAAACATATGCGCAACCTGGCGATGAGTCAAAGTATAATCTAAAAGAAATAAGATTGCTACTATTATACATGAAGGAAGGAAGAGCAAGAATGTGTCAGACATAAGTGATATACTAGATGCTTTTAAATATCATTTTACGGAACATTATAAGATGGAAGGAATTCAAACAAAAAACTTTATTTTAGATTTGAAACCTGAATTGATTAAAACAGTTCCAGAAAATTAAAAATTAGAGCTTCAAAAGCAAATTACTCATAAAGAAATTTCAGAGAAAATTAAAAAAAGCAAAAATAATTAAGCTCCAGGTATGGATGGCATTATAGCTGAAATATACAAAATCTTTCCACCATCCATAATGTCAGTCTTCCAAAAAACCTTAATAGAAATACAAACACACAATACCATTCCACCATCTTGGAGATGCTCATTAATTACTCCTATAATAAAAGAAAATAAAGATACATCAAAATGCAGCTCCTATAGATCAATTTGATTAACTCAACAATGATTACAAAATTTGTATGGCTATTTTAGTCAATAAAATTAAAAAAAATCTATGATAAAAAATATAAATGAAGATCAAACAGAGTTTATACACAATAGGCACACCTATGATAATATACAAAGCATACTAACTATTATTGACTATTTAAATAGAGAAAAACAAGAAGCCTTAATAATTGCATTGGATATAGAGAAAGCTTTTGACTCCTTAAAGTGGGATTTCTTGTTTAAAGTATTAGAGTATTATGAGTTTTCGAGCTCCTTCATTTCATTAATAAAGAACATATATAAAAACAATTTAGCGTATGTAAAACTAGGACATTTCACCTCTGCATCAATAATATTGGCAAAAGGCACAAAACAAGGTTGTCCCATGTCCCCCATATTATTTGCTTTAGCTATTGAAATAATTGTCATCTCAATATGAAACAATCCCAAAATAGAGAGTATAAATTTATATAATCAATATAATTCAAAAATAATGTTACTTGCAAATGATATACTTCTTACCACAACTACTTCTAAAAATTCATTAAAAGAATTCGATATACAAGTTGAAAATTTGTATTCGATTTCAGGACTACATTTTAACAAAACAAAATCAAATTTTATGATATTGAATAAAAAATGATTTTCAAATAGATGATAATCTTAAACAAACTCTCACTTTAAACTATCTAGTTATAACATTAAGTACAACATTAGAAAAAATTTAAATATAAATTATAGGAAAATCATAGACACAATAAAGTCAAATATAATAAAATGGAATGAACTATATATAACATTTGAAGATAGATA
>NW_025056584.1:0-7402 GCF_019279795.1 Protopterus annectens | reverse complement strand
GGAAAAACCCCCCCCTTTTTTAAAATCCCACCCCCCCCCCCTTTTCAAAAAAATCTCTGCAGTGACTGGGACCTGCCTCTAGGCTCTGCAGAGCACACCCAATGACAGGTTATAGACAGACCATACCTTTCAGGCACATACCTGGACGGCACACCCACAGCTGGGGGGTTCCCATATCCCACTATGTTGTGCACACATCCTGGCTGTTACAAAATGCATCAGAGGTGCTCCAGGGCAACTAACTGTGTCGGGACCCTATACACATTGTAACAAGCTACAGAGTCAACATCATCCCCCACGGTTAAAAACCCTTTATTTGTTGGTATATTGGACAGTGGGCCTCAGACAGCTACTACTGATGTGTGACTGACACTACCCACACTTAACTGGGATAGCCACTCATGTACCGAAAATCCATGAGTCATAACCCCCCTCTGCTGGATAAACCCCAAACACACCACCTCCAAGACCACATTAACCTTGACATGAACACTACCCCCATGTGACTGGTGTTACACACCGGGGGTTACCCCCTCATTGGTGGATTCCCATATGCTAATCAACCTTGTTAGCCACACCCCGGGCACCACACCCCCAGCATACACAGTACATGAGTACTACAACACCTACTACGGGCGCTGCTGACAGCGGTTGTTATGCCACCCGTGCAGAGGGCAAAAATACAAATGCTGACACATACCCCAGTGCACTTCATTAGCATGTACACAACTGCATGGATCATGCTTTTCCCACACAGAGCCATGATGGTACACACCAAAAACGCCACTCTGGTGGTCAGTTCCATGGACATATGATGTACAACAACAGGTGTAGGCTGTTGCACAGTGGTGTACATTCCCATGGGGGGGGTGGCTCACTGGTCAGCCTGGGGGGCCACAGGGTCCCTCATCACATACTCCAAGACAAAACTCTCGACTTTCCCGGGTGTACCCCAAAGGGATTATGGTGGTATGTCAGTAGTCATGGCAACACCCACATCTGCTGTTACATACAACAGTCACTCAGGAACATTACAGACCCAGGTGATGTTGGCAACATGCTGGGGGATGGATTCAATGCTAACATTACACCCTCTCACTCACTACAGGGCCACAATCCATACAGGAACATTGTGGTGTCCCTGTGGTCAGACCTACACAGTACTAACCTGCACTCTATATGTCCTGGGACACTGGCCCCATGTCACCTTCCAACATCCCAGGCTGTGATGTCCACATGCCTCTGAATGACATGTCTCCCCACTAGGCCACCATATTCAGTAATAAGCCTTGTTTCAGACATTGTAGCCCCTGAATGGCAAAAGCAGCATTTATCACACTACACAGGTGGCACCACAGTGGGACTATAGTCCCACACCTGACTGGACTGTTCTGCATGGCTATGGGGCACATCATCAAGGGTCATTCACAGAGACATTGTTGGGCCCCCGTCCTTTGTGCCCCCCGGGTTTGGGGCTTTTTGGGGGCCAGAGCAGGGCCCCCTACATGGTGGACTCCTTTCATACAGTTACCAGGGCAGTTGCTGATGGGAGTCCAAAATCCTACATTGTCCTCTCATTGCCTTTCAGCACCATTCTCCATTCTGGTATTGACAACATACACATCCACCTGCACCTATGTCTCAGGATGTTATGCAATGTGGCTCATGGACAGGACACACACAGTAAGGCATACCCTAGTACCTACTACATGTCGGGTACATTTGGCATACCACAGTTCTCAGTCATAGGGCCCTCATGTTCAGTATATGCTTCCCTGGGTGGCTAGCACGGGGGACTTTCCCCTAGCTTTAAAACCCCCTGCATAAAAACCCATGATTGCTCCACCAGCTGATACTGACTCCATCCATATGGGTGTCCTGTGACAGATACTGATATGACTATCATGGCTCCTGCATGACACAAGGTGCATGAACATCACCTTTGCATTACACCATTCACCCACTGACTATCACATGGGTGGTAGTCCCCTACATACACATTGTACATGTTTGCAGTAAAACATATGTCGCCCCCCTCCTGTGGTTACCTATTGCCACTGTGGGGGGATATCCTTCCGTGGCCACACCTATCTGTACTGGGTGTGTGATGGGTATAGGCACCCATTGTACCTCTGAACTAAAGATTATCTACACATTTGAAGTGCCGCCACCCAGCGTTGTGCCATACACAACCGGCTGCACAGCTTTACATACTTACACAACATTAACAACGCCATGGCGTTTTACGGAAACTCCGACCGGTTTTAATATCGGCACACTACGGACACCACATCTGTGCATTTTGCATACTACATACTCAGGGTGACCTCACGCTGGGTGATCTGAACAGGGCCCCGTAATCCACAACATTATTAATGGATACATACTCCTCATACGCGACATAAGCGAAGCCATAATGAGCAACATGCTCATGGATATGTCTGCACCTGCAGCCTCAATGAGTGGGATGAGGGTTACATTCCCAAACCAGACACTCACCATGCTTTGGAACATAAGTTCTATGTGCATCGCATGGGGACGCTCAGTAACACTGTTCATGTGATACCTCGCTTGGTGGTTGGGGTACATGTAGGCCTGGGGTTTTGCAGTGGCTGTGCAATGCAGAGTGCAGGTGACACATGGCTCGCTGTTCTGGGATTTTTACCCTAGAAGAGTACCACTAGTGTGAACAGCAGTTGTGCTTACACATGAGAGGACTTGCAGACTGCATAGTACTTACTGTACCTGTGGTAATACATGTCCTTTGTGCATGGTTGCTTGGTAGCCTTCATTTTAGATTAGCTATCGTACTATTACAATGTCCCATGCCACAAGCCATGTATCCTGTTATTGTACATGCCAATAGGCGATTACGGTATGCGCTGATATGCCTGTTATGCTGTGTAGAATATCATCATTTCTACCTGCAATACTATACGATACACATATTTCGCCCAGTATCCCATAATGCAAAGCATACTTGCACAGGCGGACCACATGAATATGTCATTAACGTTATATGCTTATACATGCGTGCAATGACGGTATCAACTATACCATCCTGCTATGGCACATCCTTGTTGGACATACCCTACCACTGTGGTTGTATGGAATTGTTCTGTTTAACGCCCTCATGTGGCATCCTTGTGGTGTCTGTGCTTGTGTACCGTGTGTCCACTGCTTTTGGGCGCTGGATTTCTCCCCTGGCGTTAATATGCTCAGCGGACATCACTACATAAATACGCTTTCCCCACGTTATGCATTGCTTGGGACACATTTAATTAATGCAAACCAAGCTATACATACAGTAAAAGTAATTAATACAGATCATAGCTATACATAACCTTACATATTGGGTGATTTTTCTACATACCTTGTTATTATTCTGACATTTTGTTTCTATCTCTCTCATAGTGAACTTTCAACTTTGGTATTACGGTATGAACATATCGGTTGGAATGTCACGGCAAGTCATCACTTATATGCGTCGGGAGTATACCTGTAACATGTGGATTCATCCTGCCAATTGGTGTTCCTGAGTGACTAATTACTTGCGCTATCAGCTGTGCAGCTACTCCATTAAGCCAAATCTTGGCGGCAACAGTGGGTGTATAATTGAATCCTCAGCAGAAGCGTTGCCTATTTTGCTTCCTACCTTCGGAGCGGTCTGTATTGTGTTTTTGTTATGTGTAGTATTGCAACTGCTATGCATAGAGACAATTATACTTTTGGATTCATGTCCCCGTTGAAGTTGTGTGTGACGGTAGGTAGAGTATTTGGTTCAACGTATGTGGGTGTACCTATCATCCCAACGTCTGATACTGCGGGTATTGCAAACAAAACCTGTAACATGGCTGTTTGTTCCATTATACAAGCGCCTGCACAAGCGCACAATTTTGCATGGCGCCTTTAATTGTGTCTCTCACCGCGGTATGTTGAGGTTCTGCGGATGTAATTGACGACTGACTGGATGTTTGTGCTGCTATTACAGTCTGTATTGCTTTAGTTTTCTAGTGTGGGGATGTGGGTGGGTGTAAGTAGCATATACAGTGGCATATACAGGTTGTATGGGCCTTGCATTTGTGGGCCATTTCTACATAATCCATATATATGTGTGTGGAGCTCCGTCCCTAATTAGAGAGCTAACAGTTAGTAGACTTATGTTCACGAGGATTGTACGTTGGGCTGCATTGTTAGTGGTTTCTATCATGTGCAGGTGCGGTGAGCTTGCTACTTGTATACCTCCGAATTGCAGCGTTATAATCAAGGAGTTATGTGTAAAGTGACAGCTATCCACTTGTACATTTCTATCCCAGATATTTGCAGTCATTGTGAAGTTGTGTTGGTAGAAGAGCCTGTTTGCCATGGGTTGCCACCTTTCATATGGTCATTGTTGTTGGACACTCTCATGACACTGGGCCGGTGATTTACAGGCCAACACATAGCCACGGTCGAGAATACACGGTTGTACTTTATACTTTATCCCTCAATACATACCTATTGTTGTGGGACTTTGGCTACTTATCATGTGCATGTAACATTCACGTTTCTTACATACAGGCATAACTATTAAATCACGACTATTACATTATATATGGGACATACATGTCCCTACCATCTCAGGACATTACTTGCCCTTTGTACTGTTGTATGTCAGGACACACCTGCCAGGGTGGGCTGTCCCTCCTACTGTGGGACAGGTGGTAACTGTATGCCCTACGGGCTAGCTATACCCACCTACTACTCACCACTGATCTGCCTCTGACTTGGCACTAACAAACACATGTTGCGGACACACACATTACAGTCTGCAATGGAGCACTGCACCACGGCACCCTCAGCGACACGCTCCTACACAGACCTCTGCGGCACTCACAAACACAGTTGAACACAGTACCTCGCGTGGACGCATAACACCGGCAGCAGTGACTAACTGTCCCTTCATATCATCATACTATTACTCCCGCGGCTGTACTGTTTCGGTTACTGTCTGTTCTATCGGGTCTTTCAGCCTGCGTGGTTGTCGCCTGTCGATTATGTTTACACATTCCATAGTTGGTGGTATCCTCTATTTATTTTGCACCTCAAGGCTATTTATGATAATGTGCGTTGAACTATCTATTATATTTTGCAGATGCTCGACTGAATCCATCTATATCAACATATATCACTCTATTGCCCTTTCTATCTGTATTATATATATGCATATGTGTACAAATATATATATATATATATATATATATATATATATATATGTATGTATATATCTATATCTAGCAGAGGCTTTGTATGTGCAAGGTACACAGTACCACCATTTGCATCCAGGAAGAAAGAGGTCATTGTCTCCCTCTGCTCTTCCCTCATTAGGTCAATCATCTAGTACAATGCCCCACTTGGCATGTACCTCACCAGACACCTAAAACAACTGGAGAGGCTGCAAAAATACCTCACAAAAGGATCTTAGGCCTTAAACACTTCTCCTATATGGACAGACTCAAAAAACACCAACTATTCTCTGTCTTATATCACTTACTTAGAGGCGATCTCTGCTTGACTTACAAAGCCATGTCTGACCCAGCTCTGTTAGAAATGCTACATCTAAAGAAATCCCAATCCCTCAGCACTACACACTCCAGAAACCTCAGCATCATTACAACAAACAACAGAACAAGCTGGAGGGACAGGTTCATAACCCACAGACTGCCCATGCTATGGAATACGCTTCCCATGCATGTTAAGCGGAGCACCTCACTGGCCCTCTTCAAGAGAAATCTTGATGAGTGGATGGGAAATAGAAAATTCACCCCGGAGATCACTCCAGTGGATCTACTTGACAGAGGCACTGGGAACTAAGGTCCATTGGCATGATGCCAGGGTAATCCTATGGGCAAGGTTTTTAAGGCTCCAGGGCCATTAGCCTAGTACACAGATATGAACCTATCAACCCATGTGATCTCTGTGCTGCCACAAAGTATGACGATCCTGAGCTAACTTTTTTTTTCTTTTGAAGACTCAGGTAGAACAAATTTAACTTCCATGATGGTTTTTTGAATGAAGCTACAAATCCCACTATGACTGAAAGCTGAAATAAGATGTAATGTTGATAACCTGCACCAATTTTGACCTTCACCCTGCCCTTTCTCCATGAATTACCATTTTCATTTGGAACATGCCACATTTAACATTTGGTGCATTGAAAGTGCAAACAATCATACAGTCTGGATTGGGACAGAGTCTGCAGCTTTCCTCTCAACATGTAAATTCTATTCTGTGTACATATTATGAAGTAAGTCAAAGCAGGAAAAAACTTATCCAGATTGCTATGGTTGATAATATTTTTGTGAATCACAGCCTTAATGCCACCTGTCCCAGATCTATAATTAACCTAGTGATGTCATAATCTAATATCAGCATAAAAGTGGGTGATATCCTAATAATTAGTTGGAGAAAACAAGGTGTAACCCTAATAATGACTTATTTGGCTAAATAATCATGATCTTAACTCAGACCTGATGTGGATGTGCACCTCTTTTAGATAAATTACACTGCTGAGGAAGAAAGGGAAGGCAAATTTCTACTAAAACTGTGTGCTGACCTGCCTAAATTCAAAAGTCCCTTCAGTCTTGAAAACCCCACTGCGTATGTGGAATAATTTGCTGTCAAGTTCAATGCACATGTAAGTAGCTGCACAGATGCATCTGACCCCTCAGAAGTAAATACAATGTCAAATTTAGAAACAAACCTCTATATTGGAACCCCAATATAAACAGGGTCTATGATAACAGAAAAAAATTATTGCATGCAAAAAGAAATTCAACTCTCACGATTCCAATAATGCTCTTAAAAACAGGAACTCTGGATGCCAATCAAATAAACTAATTCCAGATATGAGGTAAAAATAGCCACATAGGTGAAGGATAACCACTATAAAGCCTTATTTAACTGTGTTAGAAATCTCAGAACAATGCCCAACCCTCTACATAACTAATAGAAAAGGAAATCACATACTTGGACCAGAGGACATTACAAATCTACTAGTGGACAAACTTGTTCAGACTTTATCCATCTCTAATCTCCCTCCTATATTCCTAGATCACATACCTAAATTTCATTCGACACTCATATTGCTAAAGTAGTTAGGAAGACCTTCTACATTGCCCACCTTATCATGAAGGGATTCACATCTATATCAAGGGAGGTCATAGTCTCCCTATACTCATCAGTCATCAGACCAATGATTGAGTACAATGCCCCATTCAGAATGTATCTGACCCGACACTTGCAGCAGCTGGAGAGGCCACAAAAGTTCCTCACCAAAAAGGATAAAAGGGTCTCAAAAATCTGTCTTATGCTGTCTTGACTGAAAGAACTCCAGCTCTATTCTCAGCTTCAGAGGTGACCT
>NW_025056583.1:0-7369 GCF_019279795.1 Protopterus annectens | reverse complement strand
GGAACAGCTAGTCACCTCTCCCAAGGAGATAATATACTAGACCTGATCATCACAAACATGGGGACAATGTGCTCCACACCGGAAGTATACCCCTCACTAGTGAGATCTGACCACAAACTAATCACCCTGGATATACATATCCCACCTCCACCCCCAACACAAAAGACTACAGTGAAACACTTCTCAAAAGACGACTTTACACTTCTTAAAACTGAGATGGTATCCTTTAAGCCCACTGGGCCAGTGGAAACCACATCCCACAATGCAGTATCCTGCACAAATGCTTTCTACGGACATCTCCAAGAATGCATGGATCATGCAATCCCAAATATAACCTAGGCCCTCCCCACCAAGGGCAGGCGTTCTGTCTGGTGGACCCCAGCCATAAACAAATTGTATAACAAAAGAAGGTAGCTACTGCATGACAGAGCAAAATCCCATGCAGAGAAGGCAACTGTGATCAGCACTAGTAGAAAGCTGCATTCTCTCATAAAAACATCCAAGGCCAACTTTGAGAGAAAAATTGCTATGGACACTAAAGATAACCACAAGGCCTTCACCTGCTATGTTAGAAACCTGGGCGAAAACCCTCAGATATGGTCAGAGTTAGTGCACAATGACATAACATACACTGAACCCACAGATATTGCCAACATTCTGGCAGACAGGTTCAGTACGAATTTCTCCCCTCCCTCCCCCCTAAAAGAGGAAATACTTATCCCAGCTGAATGTAACCTCCCTGTCATCTCAGATGTCCAGGTGAGAACCGCCCTCCGCAAAGCTGTAAACACAACATCACTGGGACCTGACGGTATCCTGGGTTGCATGCTACGTGAACTCCAAGAGGAGCTAAACCCACACATAAAACTGCTATTTAACCATAGCCTTACTACAGGATATGTACCTAAACACTGCCGTACAGCAACAGTAGTCCCACTCCACAAAGGAGGCACTTCTACAAACCCTGGTAACTACTGCCCCATAAGCTTAACCAGCCTGGTCTGCAAAGCTATGGAAAGAATCATTATGGAACTCATAAACAGAGACATTGCGGACTTACAGACACTTGATCCCACCCAGTTCAGCTTTGTAAAGGGCAGATCCTGCCTTTTGAACCTGGTTGACTTTTTTGAAACAGTCACTAGAGCCATTGATGAGGGCAAAGCAGTCCATACAGCCTACCTGGACTTGGCTAAAGCTTTTGACACAATACCCCACTCTGGCATCATAGACAAGCTCAATTGCTGAAATGTAAATCCATATGTCACAAGGTGGGTTGCAAACTGGCTAAAGGATAGAACCCATAAATTCAAAATCGCTGGAGCCATGTCAGACTCGAAGCCAGTCACAAGTGGTGTCCCACAGGGCTCTGTCCTGGGACCCCTCATGTTCGGCATTTATTTCTCAGATATGGAAGCAAACTTGGGAGGGTTGTGGCTGAGAACGTTCGCAGATGACTGCATACTAGGCGCCATAGTTGATACACCAGCTGACACATACGTCCTACAGAAAGGCCTCACTGAAATGGACAACTGGTGCCGGATTCATGGCCTTAAACTTAATGCCACATAATGTATAGTCATCCCCTTTGGGAAAAACAAAGTACCCAGAAATTATGACATAAACAGTAACCCACTGAGTACGGAAACAGTAATCAGAGACCTGAGGACCCAAGTCAATAGTGACCTCTCATTTGACACCCACATTGCCAAAGTGGTTATTAAGACTTTCTACCTTGCCCACCTTATCATGGAGGGATTCACATCCAGATCAAAGGAGGTCATTGTACCCCTAAACTCCTCCCTTAACAGGCTCATGAATGAGTACTATGCCCCATTTGGTAAGTACTTCACCTGGCACTTGCAACAGCTAGGGAGACCCCCAAAGTACCTCATCAAGAGGATCAAGGGTCTCCAACATATGTCATATGCTGCCAGACTAAAGAAACTCCATCTCTATTCAGTAGCATACCGCCTACTTAGAGGTGATCTGTGCCTGACGTACAAGGCCATGTCCAATCAGGAATTGATGGACATGCTCCACCTCATATAATCCAAATCCATCAGAACCACGAGAGCTAAAGATTTAAACCTCAGCACAAATATGAATAGGACATGCTGGAGTGACAGATTCATAACTCAGAGGCTTCCCATACTCTGGAACAGAATCCCAGTTCATGTTAGGCAGTGCCCCTCACTGACTCTCGCATGTGAAATCTTGACGAGTGGATGGGAGATCAAAGGGTTTTCCCAGGGGGCATCTCTGTGTCACTACTAGACAGAGGCACAGTAAACTAATTATTATGTAAGGGGTCTTCACTGTGTCACTACTAGACAGAGGCACAGTATTCTAAATCTATTCTGTACACTTTTTTACCATTACATGAGCCACATCATATGGCTAGGCTTTAAAAGCCCCAGCAGATAGCCGCGTACTAACCTATGAAACTGTGAAACTATATATGTCTATGTATTTCTACATCCCCCTCTATGTATGTATACATATATGCATTTTATATATATATATATATATATATATATATATATATATATATATATATATATATATATATATATACACATAATATTTTATAATATATATATATATATATATATATATATAAACCTTTTAGTTCCACATATGTATACACACACTAAGGTACTGATGAACATCCATTACTGTACAGCCTACATTGTACATTGCACTACAACCTACATTGATATGTGCACATAGCTACCTTCACATACATATGTATGTAGAGCCTTCAGTGGCAGTTGCAGTATGTCCCCGGCCCCATGCACATCTTCATATACATAGATACAGACCAATAACACATCTGGAGGGTTCACAGTATGTAGACTATTATATTACTACTTTACATTACCTGTCTTTGTCGCAGCTGTTTGCGTAGCTTTTCAGATACTTGTGCTGCTGTCAAGGTGTTTGTTTTGTTGTTACTGTTTTTTTTTTTTTTTTTTTTTTCTCTTTCTTTCTCTCTCCCTCTCTCTCTCTCTGTCTCTACCTCCAGAGGGTGCAATGAAAGTATTGCATGTGTGGACTGGGAGTACAGGATGTTTTTGTAGGTATCTGCACATGTCCATGTGATGGCCTCTGCACCAATTGTTAGCCAGCATTTACTAATTGCATGCAGCCTGTTGTGTAGTGATTGCAGTTCTCACTGTGATTTCAGGACAGTGCTATAAAATGTTTGTTAGGTAGCATAGCCCTTTCATATTATCAGGGTGGGGACCATGCTGGTTTGCTGTGGACACTGTTCTGTGAGTGTAAGGTTGGTATGTCTCTCATATTTCAGGCTGTGTTGTAGACACTGCAATGCATGTTGTCTGTAACCTGAGTATTCCTTCCTCCAGTTTCCTTTGTGTGTATGAAAACTGACACCAAACTAGTAATACTGTGTTTTGGTGTGTGTGCTTTCCTGTGGGAATTGTGGTGTAACTGGTATATAGCAGTGGCTCTTGCAATCTGTTGCTATGGTTCTTTTTGCCCTTTACATTCACTCCTTGTATGCCTGCTAGGTGTCTTTCCTGTAATGTTTTGCTATGGCTTTCCTATTTTCCATTTACATTCACAGCTTGTAATGTTTTATATCTTTGGTCAGCAATTCCCTATGTGTTTGTTTTTAGGGTGCTGCATGCAGTTTTCTGGCCATGGTGTGGGCCTTGACACTTAGAAGGGTATTTGATCATGCTGCTGAGCAGGCCTCAGATACTCTCAGGTGCATCTTTTATCAGCCTCATGGAATGGTACATATCAGTGGGAAACGCCCATGAAATATTCTGTTATTCTGCAGTTGTGACTGTGGGTTATTTTTAGCATATGTATTACTACCCCTTTTGACATCAAGTGGTGCATACTTTCAGTAATTCATAGTTACCATTGCATGTGTTGTACACCTTTCTGCCTACTGTTAGTACATTTCAGGGGTCAGTGGGGCACAGTTGACATTTGTTTTCAAATCAGGGACATACCTGTAACTCAGTCACAGTTGCTATGTCTGGGCTCTTAACTATCCAACTATGGCAGTGTTTATCCTGCTCTGATTTGTGTGGGGCTTAGGTGCTACTGTGACATTATTACCTACTAGCTACCAACTAGCATGGCTGTTTCTCTTCACACAGTACTATTTTACAAATCCACTAGATTTGACAGTAAATATACATGACATGCTTTTGTACTAGACTTGCTATATTCCCTTTACATTAATTCCTACTATTTCATGATATATTTCTTTCAGCACAATGTTTTTGTATAGAGTCATGGCTTAGTGGTAAGTCATGCAGACTAATGTTTCCAAGGTCCTGGGTTCGAGACTGACAGAGGAATTTTATTTTGCTGCTGAAAAACTACAGGCCTTGTCATTCAGAGTGACTAAGGCACTTTTAAGCAGTTGTAAGTGGGTTACCCTGGTTTGCGATCACCGCACCCTTCGCACATGCTTAGCTACAGAACCCGCTTACTACTGCTTAAAATGCTTACCCCGCACCCCGCAAATTTCTTTTAAAGAAAAGAAAATGGGGAATAGGAAAGTGGTGAAAAGGGGCACAAAGAGGGTAGGACAGTAGGAAAACAAGCTCGGGTTTTGCAGGAGGGATGTAGGAAAGGCCCATAGCTGCCCATTTCTTTATCAGCAACAGCTGTGCATATGTTTGTAATTTGGTGTGTAATTTGAAACCTTCCCCCCCTGAGAGGGGTGAGGACAACAATATTTGTTGAACAGGCAATTGAAATTGCCAGTTTACATCTCCAGCAGACATGTGTCCAAAATGGGCAGCTGTGTAGGGGGCGAAATTTTTTTGTGGGAACAGGGTCCCCTCTTTTTTTTTCAGGTGAGAGGGTATGTCAGGTACAGGAAGTGGTATAGCTGGGGAGGTAGGTAGGGAGGTTAACAGACAAGACAAACAAGACATACAGGGGTGGTGTATGAAAATTGGGGGACACAATTGATGGGGGGATGTTTGGATATCTCGAGCCCATGAGCCCACAGATGGCAACAGTGGAACTGAGATCCCCACCCATGGGCAGTTGCCACTGTGCCTTCACTGCCCAGGATGGGGGGGTGGTGGGGGCTGTGTAGGATGGGCAGCACACCCGTGAGTTGTGCCAGCCTCAAGCTAGGGGCCCAAGCACAGCATGCCTGATCTCCCCCGCACCACAGTCCGGACACTACGGAGGGTGAGTGGATGTTCTCCTCCGGGCCCGCTTGCAGAGGGGGAGCCCCATCCTGCAGGGTTCCACTGCAGGTGGCACAGGGCCACCGGGGGAGGGTCCGGCCTGGGCACTACTGCCAGGTGGACTCGCCAGCTGAGGTGGGAGAGGTGGGTCCGCTGGAACCCGCCTTCCCTGTCCTATGTTTTGCATTTTTTTATGACAGTTTGGGTTAGTAACGTACAATACCATTCACAATTAGTTGTAACAGCATGCATTAGTATTCCCATTAACCAAACACCCATAAATTCAAGCCATTGAACAGCAAGCATAACACATGCATAATTTGAACAACAATACACAATCCAACAACATGCAGGGTTGATTGATGGCAACAGGCCATCAGGTTTGGATGTATGAACAGGGCACATGCATCAACGTACATGCAAATATGTATGAATCAACAGGACAAATGTCCAGGGAGTTAATTGTGAATACACATACCCATTTCATGTGGAATGGATTATTTGTGGTTATAGGGTAGGGTGAAGAAATATTTCATTAACAACTTCAAATACCTATACATATGCTGTACATTTCTACTAGCTGCAGATATATACACACTACAGGTCTGACTACAGTTTCCTATGTGTAAACTTATGCATGTTGGTGATGGGAATGTTACTGCTACATTAATATACATTGCATTTTTATTCATACACATTCATATCTGGCTCTGTTCAGCTACAGCATCCTGCTACATTTGCTTTATATGGCTCTAGACAACTGTGGATGTTTGGTATTTCATACAACCATACTATCTTCATTTTGCAAATGTACTGCAACATATCCAAATTGTGGGACACACATTCCAGCTTCAGTACTTTATTCCACACATTTCACTGTTTGGTTGTGCCTGTCACATTCATTTCATTCTGTACTGACTTCAGTGTACTTTATTCAGGAGTTATTACAACATTATTGGTGAATTCATACCTCTTTCTCACACTCTCACTTGTTTTATTTTTACAATTCAGGATGGTACTTAATTCTAGGCTTTATTGACATGTTTTACTTGGTTACAACAATCCTTTCCAAAAGTCTCACTTGTGTCATGTTTCAGATTTTAAACGGGGATATATTTCACACATATGTTTTACTCAGCTTGTGTAGCTGTAATTTACAGCCTGCTGCAGGTTATGTACTATTACATTACAGGTGGAACATCTTTATTTCAGACTTGTTTCATTTTTATTTTTGGATTACAGGCTGCATCACACTTATGTAATCACACAGTACTAGCAGAATCTCTCTCACTGCTACTTGAACTTTTTATTAATAAGTGACTACACTGCACTCTTTTGCAAGCTGTCATACTTATATTTTTTAACAGTTACAGGGAGAGAATTACAAACCTGCTTGTTGGCGCAACCGCACAAGCCTGTCGACATAGCTCAACGATTCGCAGAACGGACACCTGCAGCTGTAATATAAATGAAGTAATATTGGAATACACATCTCCATAATATCAGCTAGGTTAATTTCTTACATAAATAATTACATGTAACTTACTCAGTAGTGGGGCATTGGGCATTTGCCGGGCCTCCTGGATCCAACAGTTCAGTTGGTCCTGCTTCCGTCTCTTCAGGTCCGCATGGTGGTGACGGACCTGTTCACCAGTCCTTGGTATTCCTGTGGCACTGGTGAGATCATGTGCCAACCGGTCCCATGCCTCAGCCTTGTATGCTCCCCACAGGACCTGGCCCTGCATGAGTTGGGCCTCATGATCATGGACGAGGAGCCAAACCATATATTTGGACTCCTCAATGCCTCACCTCTGTGCTCAGAAGCAACTACCCTCTCCTACACCTGCCATCCTGACTGCAAGTCAGTTCCACAATCAGTTATGCTGTGTATTCCAGCCTATGGGGCTTATATATGCCGTTTTTCCCACTTATCTGTGATTGGCCATTTTGGAATGTATCAGCTTCACAAAACCTGCTTTGTCATGCTTCTCTTTCATTCATTCCTATATATATGCTATACTGCATTTCTAAGAGCAACTGTCATGGCTTAGTGGTTCAGTACTTTGACTATGGTGCATGGTATCCTGAGTTCAAGCCAGGCCATTGCTTTTTTTTTTTTATGACTGTCTGCACAAGCTAGGAGGTGTGTCTTTTGGGTTTTTTAAAGGCCCCAAGTT
>NW_025056582.1:0-7187 GCF_019279795.1 Protopterus annectens | reverse complement strand
GACTGCTGTAGTACACATACAATAGGTGCAACAAACCATCATGATAAGGGCATGCACACATATGCCCCCAAAGTGTATGCATCATCAGCATCTGCACACCTAACACATTTTTAGACACTGCATGTGAATGTACAGGACATATGTCACATATCAGGTTCATGTACTGTTAATAATGAGTGATGTGGTCCCATGGCAGATCAAGGAAGAGTGCATCATATCAATGGGTTTTACACTCCCCATAGCCAGGTAGGTCTGGGTTGTCAGTGTAATTTTTGGGATTGGTCATACATGCCCCGCTGATGTTGAGATCTGTAAACCAGACATCAGGCATTCACAAATGACATCTGTCCACATATCATCCCAGGTATGTGTGCAAAAACATAGGGCGGGAGCATTAGAGCAGACATAACCACAGTAATACACATTAGCAATGGGTTGTACACCTGTGAGGTGGTGCACAGTACAGCAGGGTGCAGAACAGGTGCACAGCAATACTGTTACTTGCAGTGTTTTCCGGGGAAAGGGGCATCCCCTAAACACAGCCCATGCATCACACACATGTATACTGTTGCTAGATGGATTGACTATAGCTGCACTGCATGCTGTTGAGTACCATTTTTTGCATGTTGACAGATGGGTAAGGGGAGGAATGTTTTACATTTTTGTGCAACCTCACCTGTATTGTGTGTGTTTTTTTTTTGAAAGTGAAATCTGGTGGAGTGGGGGGGTTGATCAGAGGATGTGTGTGTGTTTGTGTGGGTGTCCATGTATGCACATGTGATTGGGGGGTTGTTTGCAGTTCCTTTGGGATCATGCAGTACATGGACATGGACTGAAAATGAGACACCAGGAATACTTGTGATATGTAATCACAGGAGCTGATAGTTAAAAATTTTAGCATGGAACAGGGATTGGGAAAAGTAGACACCAGGTATACTTAATATTTCAATCAGCAAAAGGTGAAGACAACCCCATATGCAGCACTACGATGCATTTGGGGTTTCTAGACAACACCAGGTGTATCCATATATTACGTTGTCACATGATAGTTGATTGAAAAGCATATCTGGCATGTACTGAGCAATACTTACACATGACACTCCAGTGCAATTATGGAGTGAACATATAACTCTAACATATGGGGCCCTGTTCATGATGTCCGGACATAAAAGGGTGAACACTGAAAGACAGTAGTGAGGCCTAAACCCTCCAAATCAAAGGGGGTAATGGAGTAACAGGTTTTGTTTTGACACTATCTAGGCATTTAGAGGATGATATTAATGAGTGGTATTAATGAGTGTATGTTACCAGTGTGATGCAGGATGGGAACATGTGAATAAACACTGTCTGAAAATCAGGGGCAGGTAGGTATTGGTAATGTGTGTGTGTGTGTGTGTTTTTGGGGTGTGTGTGTGTGTGTGTGTGTGTGTGTGTGTGTGTGTGTGTGTGTGTGTGTGTGTGTTTTTGCTGTACTGTTATGCAATGCTGTACAGGTCTTAAAGTGCATTTCTTGTTTTCCCCACAGGTGGCAAGGGACAGGTCCTCCTGCATGCAATCTGATGTTGGTGTCCACACAGACACTGAAGATCATGATAGTACTGTCGAGGCACAGGCAGTGTTGACAGGGGCTGAAACTCCGCCATTTTTTGACATCCTCCTCTTAGCCACCCCAACCATCACACAGTTACAGTGCCTATACATACTCCATCACCAGTGGCCATAGCAGTGGGACAGTTGGCAGTTGCTGGCAGTGCACAGGAAAGTGGGTATCTATGCCTATTGTGTCTGGTCACAGCAGGCATAGCCAGATGTCCGGCAGAGCACCATATAGGCAGATGTACTGGAGTGCTCAGGTAGGTGCTGGTCATCATGCCCCTGGCAGAAGCACCAAAACTGGTACCACCAGGCACATGTTTCAGACTGTCATGGGGGTGCAGGCATGTATGGAACTGTACACCAGATAGGGCCTGAGGCTGCAGGGGGCTGCTTTCACATCTGCAAGCGACAACTTCCCTGAACTGGCTGGTGCCCTCTGTGATTATACCGAGGTCATGGATAGATGGTTGGGTGAGATGTTGGGCCTCATTGACCGTGGTTTGTCTGTGCTTGAACATGTGGTGGGAGTGCGTCAATGGCCATGTGGACATAGGCCAGCAACACCAACAGCTGGCAGACAACGTGGATATGCTAGGACACCAAGGTGCTCCTGTAGTGGCAGTACCAGCCCAAGCACTGCAGGGGGGTGCTGTCCACACCACACCACAGCAGGCCATGTGCACGTGGCCCTGGCCAGTCCCAGGAGGGATCTGGTTCTAGCAGACATATGTCATCATCAGAGGAGAGTAGCACATCGAGGCCTGTACCTGGACATGCCCATGGAACTCCTGGGAGGCACAGTCTGCATGTCCATGGCCAGAGGCGGCGAACTGCACACTCTGCCAGGTATGGTGTGCAGCTGTCCAAAAAGCACCTGTATAGGGCAGACACATGGCAGAACTATGTGCATGCATACCCACACACTGTATGCACACACCTAGGGCAACCCCATACATACACACACCACATCACCATGCTCAGTTCAACTAATTACAACCCTCACCCACACACATGGTGTCAAACATATGGCCCACCCTCGGTCTCTGGCAAACCAACAACACACCCTGTGCATATGATGATACCTGTGCCACATCCCTGTCATCCATAACAATGATGCAGGGACAGGCTAATATGGTTCTGATGCACATGGTGACTGTACTACAGTGTACCAATATACTGCAGTGTAACATGTTGTCAACAACAATGTTTAATGCATACATGTCAGGTAATGTAGCTGTCCAGCAATGATGCATTGTAGCTGTTAGAAACACTGGGTGATTGTGGTTTCCGTAATGTTATCCATTTGTGTCGTAGGTGTACATGTGTCATCAGGAGGATGGTCTGCAGTCATATTCCACAAGGGGTATGGCACTGTGGTGACACCATGGCTGTGACATCTCCGGGGTACAGTTGAACACATGTCACAGGTTTGTATAACAGTTATTGCCTGTGCCACATGGACAGGTGGCCTGCTGGGACATGTATAATCAGCAACCTGATGTAGACCCAACCACATACACACACATTATTACTTGGCAATACTGGGACTAGACCCCTACTTAGGTATGTAGTGCTACTGAAGTGTGTGGCTTTAATTGCACACACCACACAGCATTTAGGGTGAGGTGTGTTCCAGGTTACATGTTACATGCTGAATATCCCCAGACATATACAGTATGGTAATGGGGGATGTAATGGTTGTATATGGACAATACATAGTGTGACATACCATCATATACACATTAACAGACACATAACAGGCAGACACACATCCGAGAGACCTGGGCCTAACGGTGCTAACTAACTTGTCAGTGTGTCCAATGTGTTACAGGTAGGCACACAGTACATGCATAACTGGGCTGGATTGTGGTATCAGTTGCCTGTATGGTTGATGGCGACAGTGGTGACCATACAGTGGTACATGGGACATATACCGGTTGTGCCATGGTGTAATGACAGTATACACAGCACCCACATCCCACAGTGGATATTGTACTCACTGGAACCCATGATGAAACTCTGACATTCCCACCATCACACATTGCCCATGACTGTGATACAACCCATTGTATATCCCAACAGCTATGCATCTAATACACATTCCACAGGCATAGTAGGATGTTGCATTGTCATGCCTCACCTATGGGCAGAAACAACACTATTTGTACTACTGTGTGACAATGCATATTGTAATAGGAGTATGTGGCCTCCGAATGCTGTACTCTACAGACATACAGACATGCACACATACACACACTTGCCAGAACTCAATGGGTATCCCATGCCTATCAACACATTTGTACAACACTGTTGTGCTGGTACTGCAAGGCTCATGTAACCGTTAGGGAGAGGAGCATAACGGGGTACATGTAATGTCTGATACAGCAGCAGCCACATCTTACTATGGCAATGGGTATTGCAGTGGTTGTGTAGGCCCTCATGGTATTCCCAACTACAGGTGTACTAACACACTGGCACTGCTATCCTCAGTAATGCACATGTACACATGTGTCAGTACTGGGGTGCATTGCTGCAGGTGGTCTTAGGTGTGTACCTGGTTATTGTCCATGGAGAGATGGGCAGTGTAGGGGATGTGTGTAGAGTAGTATCATGCCACCTGCCATGTGCCAGCAGGCAATCTATCAACAGACACCACTGTGGTGACCCTCAGGGTGAGAGTGACATGCATCAGCCGGGTGCCTCCTGCAAATGGCCACTGAGGTGATCCAATTGACATGTATGCAACATGTATTACAACACATGGTTAGTGTCTGTGATGGAGACCTGTACCCAAGCATGTTCTGTTGACTGTGGTAGTGTAGTGGAGGAACCCGTGGCATGTGGTGCTTACAGGGTGCTGTCTCTTATATGTGCCAGTTATAACACAGCTGGGCAGACATGCCAGTGTCAGTCAAGCATAGGTTGCTGTACATATCCAAGCTGGATACCTGCCATCTGTACATCTGTACAAGGACTGACAGACATCAGCTTGGCAAGTAGCTATGCAGTAGGATGAAAGTGTCGACAAATAGACGTTTGACAATATGTATGCCATTACTACATGTTGGAAGCCCTCACTGACATGTGCTGTACAGACGGTAGTCTACAGTTACATTCCACATATCAGATCATTATCCAGTAGGGGATATATACTGTGACACAGCTCACACACCAGGAACATGACAGTGAGGCCTCAGAGTCCAGCTATGCCTGCAGGTGTGCTTGTTGTCAATACTGCATTTAGCACTCTACTCGTGACTGGGAAAGCACTGTCAACATTAGTACCGCCAGGATACACTACATGCCAGTGTGGCAGCACATAACCTGAGTTACTACCCTTGTATGTAACACATTCACATGGATAACAGTGCTGTACAGGTCTTATATACTTGTGTGTCTCAGACATGACACTCACACCCCTTGCTACTGTAATGACAGCACATAGACACATGTATTGTACATGGCATTACATACACTTATTACAGATGTCAGTATCCTGCTATGTTATCAGACTGGGATGTGAGCACTGGTTACCAGGGCTGAGCCATGCTTAGCAGGTGTCAGTATTGCTGCAGTTTAACAGCTAAGTAGATTTGCACACTGGTAAGTGAGGCCTACATGGTGTAAGTGCCTGTACGTTTAACCATAGCTTAGCACCGCTTAGCTTCAAGCAAACCCACGCAAACATGCTTAAAGTTGCTCAAAACTGCCTTAACCACACTGTATCCAGCAGCCCTTGTCCTGCCCAGCAAAAAAAATAAACAGCCCTTGCATGTACTGAACCCAGGACCCTGTACACTATAGTCTCAACAGTTAACCACTACACCATAACAGCTGTGAAGACAGTTGTTGTTTTTCAAATATATCTGTCACTATTGCTTTGACTTCCACAATTGTGTAGTACTTGTTATTGATATTACTGTTGTATGACATATGTTGTTATATCTACATATACACATATCATATACATATGGTGAGATACATCTGGGAAGGTATACACAACAATGTTTACACATGACAGGGATATGAATATACACATATACATATGTTGATATATATCTACATGTACATACACATATATATTCATGCATATGTATGTCTACACATCTGTGTGTGTGTGTGTGTGTGTGTGTGTGTGTGTGTGTGTGTGTGTGTGTGTGTGTGTGTGTATATATATATATATATGTATGTGTGTATATATATATATATATATATATATATATGTATATATAGATATAAATGTATGCACGTCCTAAGTGTACAGATATACCCATTTGTGTTGATATATATGTATATATTTGAGTGTTTATATGTATACACACACACACACACACACACACACACACACACACACACACACACACATATATATATATATATATATATATATATATCCATATATGTATGTAGATATGTCTATATGTATATTACACATACATGGATATATATATATATATATATATATATATATATATATATATATATATATATATATATATATATATATATATATAGTGTGTGTATATATATATATATATATATATATATATATATATATATATATATATATATATATGTTTATCATATATCCAGAACATAGTGGAGTCCACAGCACCAATAGTCCCAACCTCTTAGTAAATGTCATGTATGTATTGCAGATAAATATGAAGACTGTTGCTACTGTAACAGGGGTTGTCTTAACAGACATATTGTGTGAGGTCACATCTGCTTTTGACATGTGCACCCTTGGCTACTGACAGACATCCTAAGGACATCATATTACAGTACTACTGCTAGTACAGTAATTATCCTGTGGACTACAGCAGAAATATGACCAATATATGTGGACAGTCTGGCACTCTGTGGTCAGTCATGAGGTGTACACAATCTTATAGAACATGTGGACCATGCCTCACAATGTGGATGTTAATAGCCATGTACATGGGTATATCACATAAATATTGGACTACATATGTCCACACAGTTTTATTATTCACACACACCCTAGTCTGTGCTGACGCATAATACCTTGTGGTACAAAGGTCACATGGCCACATACTACCCAGTAGTTAGTGACATACATCTGTACAGTATCCCACTGCTTTGTCAGAAATATACAACAGTTATGGTGGCCTGACAGCAGTATATATACATATATGTTTATCACATGTCCAGAACATGGAGTGGAGTCCTACCTCAGCACCAACAGTCCCAACCTCTTAGTGCAAGGGGATGTCATGTATGTATTGCAGGTATATATGTAGACTGTTGGTACTATAACAGGGGTTGTCTTAACAGGCATGTTGTGTGTGGGAGGTCACATCTGCTTTTGACATGTGCGCCATTGGCTACTGGCAGACATCCTAAGGACATCATATTACAGTATATCTGCTAGTACAGTAATTATCCTGTGGACTACATCAGAAATATGACCAATATATGTGGACAATCTGGCACTCTGTGGTCAGTCCAGAGGTGTACACAAATCCCCTTCATGCGAGACATGTGGACCATGCCTCACAATGTGGATGTTAATAGCCATGTACATGGGTATATCACATAAATATTGACTACTTTGCCCACACGTTTAT
>NW_025056581.1:0-7869 GCF_019279795.1 Protopterus annectens | reverse complement strand
CACAAAACCTGTCAGAATTTGATTCAAAATGGTACAAATGATAAATACTCACTGAAAGATGTTCGAAGAATGGGTGAGGTAAAATTCAATATACAATATTACACTCTTCATTTTCAAAAGCTGCAAGATCCAATTGTGTCATTATGTATTGTTTATATACTAAACATGTATTTTTCAGACCATGCTATACATTTTTCAGGTCTGTTATTGATGTAAGATATGACGTTGCTGTTAATACTCTGTCATTTCTTAAGAACATTTTAAAATGTTATCATCCCAAACTTGGGAAAACAATGTGCAAATGCTGTTTCTTAGATAGATATGTGAGATTTAAAGGCAGAGTAGAAGTTTTAATGCTAAGTCCACTTTTGTTGTGAGACTGTATTGCTTTGTTTGGCATATGTGTATCAGTAGTTTGTGCTTATAAAATTTGAAATAAATATTTTAAATTAAATCCAAATATCTGTGTAATAACTGTAGAATAACAGCACAAGACAGTATGCAGAGTGAGGAGTTTCTAACTGTGTTTATGGCAACTGGGGAGAAATCGGCTGAAAGCAGGCATCCAGAATAGAAAAATAGGGCGTTCCCATGTCGTGATGAGGTCACAAAATGGGTGGGGCATGGGTGGGAGAGGGGTGGGAATGGGCGGGGTTATGGGTGATGCAAGGGGCGTGACCTTAGTCCGGTTTTAGCCACAAAGAAAGCTGGCAACCCTAGTGCCAATGCATACGCAAATCTTGTTATGACATCATGGGAGAAAGAATATTTAATGAGTCAACCACAAATAGTATTCCATAGACGCTTTGTGGATGATCTTTTTATTTTGTGGGATGGTAATGAAGTATCGCTCCAAGATTTTCTAGTTGACATTAATTGCTCTAGTACATTTCTTAAGTTTAGTATGTCCTTTTCTAGAAATTTGATTAATTTTTTGGATGTTACAATCAGTAAAACCAATGGCAATATAGCAACGAAGGTATTTCGTAAAGCCTGTTATTGTCCAGCCTTCTTACATCGTACAAGCATGCACAATCCTAGAGTGTTCAATAATATAGTGAAAGGACAAGCTCTTAGGTTGGCTAGACTTTGTAATGAAGATCAGACACTAAATATAGAATTACAGAACCTCAAAAAGGACTTTTTAGCTAGGGGCTACGCAGATATGGAGATTGATAACATATGTACAAACGTTATTAACAGTAGGAGAACTACTGCCAAACCTTATTTCTCTAATAGCATTACTGATACCACGACAAAATGCAAGGATAATAACAAGCCAGGTTTAGTTTTGCCATATGGTACTAATTTTGATAGAATCAAAGGAGCCATAGATAGTTGTTGGGACATATTGTTAGTTGATGACAAAACCAAGGAATTGCTAGGCAATAAACCGAGATTTATTTTTAGTAACAACAAAACATTGAAACAACAACTTTGTTATCGTAATGGAATTAGTAACCATGTTGAATTATATGAAAGCCCTAAATTTATGGGTACTAAGAGATGTAATAGTTGTAAGCAATGTGTATACATTGATGAGTCTAGATTTTATAGACACCCTGAAACGAGACGTTTGTGGCAACTGAGGGTTAATGGCTCTTGTGGTACTAGAAATCTTGTGTATGTGGCATATTGCAAAATCTGCTACTGTTATTACATTGGCAAAACCAATCGGACACTTCGAGAGAGGATTAGGGATCATTATTACAGCATTGCTAGAAGGGAGGAATACAATGCTTTATCTAAACATGTTATGAAGTATGGTGAATCACATATTTTTATGTTTCAAATCCTCCATATACAATATGTGAACCTTAGATTGGGCAATATTACGAATGACACAGAATATGCTGAGATAGAATGGATATTCCGTTTGGGAGCACATCGTGGCCTAGGCTTGAATGACTCTATCTCATTAAAACCTGTTCTAAAGGCCAGAGCACTGAGATAACTCCTTTGTTTTATTATTATTATTTTATTATTTTTAAGTCACGCTTAATATATATTAAGTGTTATAAATTTGATCATAACAATAATAATCATAGCTATTAAGTTTATATATATGTACATTAATTTAATATATTTATGGTTATATTTATATAAGTGTATATATATTTATATTTATACTTATATTTATATCGATTTTTTATATTCATATTTATACATTTATATATAATTATGTATTGATATTTATATTTATATTTATATTTGTATTTGTGTCTATATATATATGTATAGTTGTATTTATATGGTTTTATGTATATTTAATGTATTTGTATGTATATATGGGAACTGTAAATTAAAGTTAAAAATCAACAATTTTTATTTATGTATATAATGCTTAATAGCGGTTTTATGTTCCAATAGGAGTTTTTAAAAATATATAAAAATATATGAATTGTTAGGTGGTTTGCATCATCATAGCATACCTAATAATGCTACTATATGTCATTTGCTTTAAATAGTAGTCAAGGCAAATAGGAGTTACAGTGCTGAGACTATCAAATAGGTTGTTTCATTGCCAATATCGGACTGTACAATAAAATTGCGACCTGCCTAGTTATAATAGAATGTACTTGTTGATATTACATGAATCTCTGACAGGTTTAAATGAGACTTCGGCTCAGTGCGATATGAGCGCTATGTATTTCTACAGCGTTACATGCAATTGCGCTCTAAATTTGTATTCTGGTGTCAGAATTGACTTATGAAATATTTTAAATAGGTTATGTATGTAAGTGAATTGGTTATGTAGTTGTGCATATAGAATACACAAAATTCCTTGATTGACCTTAAATGATGTTTTGATTTAGCGAGACATGAGCTTTTAGTAGGCATTGGCGCTTTAAACTTGTGATTCATTGTTAAATTGATTAATTAAGTAATTTGAATATTTTATATATGTAAGTGAGTTGTTTGAGCAGTTGTGTTGATACGTCTGATGAAGCGGGAAAGCCCGTGAAAGCGCTTACGTTGTATGTCCTGTCTTGCTGTTGTTATATATTAAAAACTAGTTATTTCTACATCGCTTCGTGGATTTACTTGAAGCTGAATTTACTACAGAAAACGTTTTTGAACTGTGGGTTGTATGCTGCTTATCGCTGTTGGATTCTATACTATTTGTTTTCTGATCTGGGTCGCTTGTGTGTTGAGATAATAAACAAGATTCCCAAGACAAACGGAGCAAAAAGCAGTTTGTTAAAGAGTCGTTTCAGTTAGTAAACAGTCTTGAAACAAACCTTGCAGTTGGAGGATCAAAATAGGGCCAGTCTCATAATTTGACTACTCAAAAACATCAAATAAGTAACTCCAGTGACTTGAAAACTTGTGAAACAGTTCCAAAATACCAAATAGGCGATTTCAACCGTTTGGAAAATTGCAACATCAATGCTCACAGAGTCGCTACGAATACGACTCTGACAACACAGTCACAAGCATTAAAAGCAAAACAGTCTCCAAGTGAAGGTAAGATTCGAAAAACATGTAAAAACCATGCGGTCCAAGATATAAAATCCAAAATTTAATGTGAGCGCCATCAGTTTCTACGGCCTACCGCTTCATCAGACAAACAATTAATGACTGGGAGCTGGAAGTTTAAATACATAGTATCCGGCTCTCAGCCAATCACCATCCTGTTACATCGTTCTTCATATCACTTTTAAAAATACATTACAGCCAAAAATGCATTGCAGCCAAGAACAAACTTTAAACTTTAACATTTTAGTCATTTCATTAATTATTATGCTACATAAAACATTATCATCAAAGCTCTGTTAAAAAATGTCATCGAAACTCTATTAAAAGACTTTTTCTAAAGTTAATAAATCTCACAGAAGAGGCGAGGGATGACGCAAAATATAACAAAGTGTGGTCTTGAAATATAACAAAGTATTCAACCTATCGCTGCCTTCTCCTTTGCATGACGAAGACCCAAGTTAGCATTAAAATTATTCTAAATCAAAACTAAACACCTTAAAATCACACTAAATTTAACATGGAATGACCAATGAAGCACTTCTCTGTCTAGGACTGACCAATCATACATGAAAAACCTACACTGGCCATAACCTAAGCATGGACTTTCTGAACTGTGAACTGTTGTATCGCATGTTGCATAAGTGTAATAAAATTATGTATATTTATGCTAGATGTGTATAATAATGTATGTAAATAATGTAGTAAGTGATATATGTAAAATATAATGTATGATAGAAAAATGGTGAATAAACATTAAAATATTAATGCATGGATATGACAAACACAAGAAAATAACTAGAGTCCTACTGAAACATGGTTTGTCATAGACATACATGATGTCTATGGTGGGTATATAACAAACTTAAAATAATAAATATGGGAGACCTGAAATGAGGATGAAAAAGGGGGGGGGACGGACAAATAAATGGGGGGACGAATGAAGATGATTCAAGATGGGAAACAATAATAAATCTGGACAATGTATACAGGTGTAATCTACCTAAGTCTCCTGCCTTTAAGATGAGGTTTAATGGATAAAACCTCATTCAGGCCTCTGCCTCTATGGGCAGCTAGTCTACAGATCCAGCCCAATTCTGCTTGCTCTGTTACATTAGTGATGTCTCCTCCTCTCAAACTTATATCCACAACTTGTATAACCTGATATAGAAAAGTATGTGATTCCCCTGCATTGAGTGTATGCTTAGCCACTGCACTACAATCCTGCATTCTCCTTAAACAGTACTCGTGATCACGTATGCGTTCACGAAGGGTTCTGTTGGTTTTCCCCACGTAAAAAGAAAAACACTGTACACAGTGTGCAATATATACCACATTCTTGGTTGCACAGTCACAATCATAATGAAGGGTCCATAGATGACCTGTGTCTGGATGACGAAAATAATGTGATTGGTCAATGTAAATACACTGTGGGCAGCTGCCACATTTTTTAGTTCTTTCTAGGCCAGTTCTTGGTTTTGCAGGCCTCATCGAGGCCCCACAGAGATGTCTTTTAAGATTGCACATATTACTGTACGTAAAAGATGGAATCTCCCCAACAAGGCCAGCCACTTTCATATCAGCTGTTAATATGTTCCAATTCCTTTTTATACTTTCTTGGACTATATTTAACTTTTCAGCAAAAGGTAGAACTATGCTGATTGGTCGAAATGTGGTATTGAGTCTTGTTTCTGAGTTCAAATGAGGGGAAGGTTGTGAAAAGTAGGGCTTAGCCCTATCTCTCCTAAGTTCATCAATGCCTCTGTATGCTTGATTTATTTCCTGGTGTGTGTAGCCTCTTGTGATTAACCCTTCCCGTAGGGATGTCAGCCCTGTGGTAAAATCTTCTTGTAAAGTAGATAAGCGTGATACCCGCATAACTTGGCCTTTGATTATATTCCTATATATGTGCGTACTGTGCATACTTTCCCGATGTAGAAAAGCTGGTTTGTAACACATTTTCCTGTGTATCTTAGTATTGATCTGTTTGCCAGCCTTAAAAACTGTAACATCCAAGAAATCTATACTGATGGTAGAGACCTTCATTGTAAATCTCAAAAAACTACTGCAAGAATTCATATGCCTAAGGAAAATCTCAAGGTCTGTTACAGACCCCTTCCAAAGAAAGAAGAGATCATCCACAAACCTTTTATAAAAGGCTATATGTGTGTTCTTCTTCGAAGGTCGCCATGACTAAGTTGGCATAGCTGTTAGCACAGCTTGTACCCATGGCGACCCCCTGAACCTGTTTATAGCAGGTATCAGCATAAAGAAAAACATTATTCTCTAGAACAAGTTCCATTAATAGAGCTGTAAAGTCAATTCTGGACCTGGACCAACTTGAGTGTTTCCTCAGATATCTTTGTAAATAAGAAATGCCATCTGAATTGGGTATGCAAGTAAACAAGGATGTTACATCCATAGTTACAAATTTAACAGTATCACTAGTGATGGTAGAATCTAAGGTCACACATGCAAACAGATCCCTTAGAAAATGTTCTGAATCTTGTAGAATATAAGGTGAAAGCAATACTAAAGATTTTAATTCCTGATCTAGGAATATAGAAATTGGTTCAGTTAACCAACCAGCACTGGCTACAATCGGTCTAAGTTCTGGTTGAGTCGGATTCTTATGAATTTTCGGTAGACCAGAAATGGTCGGTATTATTGGATAATCAATTAACATATATCTGAGTTCTTCTCCTGACATAAGGCCCTCCTTCTCACATTCTCTCAAAGTGCTGTCAATACTTTCTTTCATTAAATGAATGCTATCAGCTGGAACAATCAAATATGCCTCATCATTTAACAAAGACATCATCTTGGCATGATAGTAAGATGCATCTAAGACTACTACAGGTCCTCCCTTATCAGCTGAGCGTATAACTATATTAGTGTTATATTTGAGATTAAATGAAAGCCTCAGTCTGATCTCTAGTTAAATTATATTTAGGTGAAGATGTAGAAATTGGGAACTGATTGTATAGATCCTTCTCCACAGCTTGTATAAAAATCTCTACATTTGGATTCAACGGTGGCATAAAGCTACTTCTTTTTCTAACTACCGCAGTATCACTGATGTTAGTATCCTTATATAGTAGTTTTAAGCATATATTTCGTGCAAATAATCTAATTGCTATTATGACTTGACCCAAGTCCAATGTAGAGGTGGGGATAAAGGACATGCCTTTATTCAATAATTCAATCTCTGACTGAGACAAAGAATAACTCGAGAGATTATATACTAGTGGATTCAGTTCCAAAACTTCTGCAAAGTTTGTTGTTGCACAGGTTGCAGTTCTTTTTTCTTGGCCCCCCGGCTGCTGTCGCTTTCGATGGACCTTTTCCTGTTCAGCCGTATGGGAAATGGAGCCTCGACTGGATTATTAATCTCAATCCTATCTAGTTGAATTTTTCTTCGTACAGCTGCTGCCAATCCAATGTTACTATTGGAAGAAACAGGTAAGGCAGTTTCTGGAATCAACGGAACACTCCCTCCTACCTCTATAGGAGTAGTATAAATCGAGGGAGTGTTGTCATCTATGGGTGAAGTGGCAACAATACGTCTAATATCATCAGCATGTTGATCGATTGGTGCAGTGGCTAATGGCTCCCTTTGGATAGAATCATTCCCTATTATTGATTGTAAATTAGGAAGGGATTCTCTATTACCATAGTCTCCCTTGGTGGATGATGACGGCCTGTTTTGTATACCACTGTTAAGGATGGCTCTATTGTTGAACTGATTGCCTTCTTGGTTGGAATTCCTTTGAGGTTGATTCATTCTAGTTTGCGAATAGCGTCTCGGGCCCATATATCTCGTTTCCCGATCCTCCGACGATCTCTTGGGCCAAACAAAAACATGCTGTTCAGCAAAGTCTCTCAAGTCTCTATTGGCATTTAAATTGATTTGTTGCCACCTATGCGGCAAAGTTGGATAAGTATTCCCATATTTATTATTTTAAGTTTGTTATATACCCACTATAGACATCATGTATGTCTATGACAAACCATGTTTCAGTAGAACTCTAGTTATTTTCTTGTGTTTGTCATATCCATGCATTAATATTTTTAGCGTTTATTCACCATTTTTCTATCATACATTATATTTTACATATATCACTTACTACATTATTTACATACATTATTATACACATCGAGCATAAATATACATCATTTTATTACACTTATGGAACATGCGATACAACAGTTCACAGTTCAGAAAGTCCATGCTTAGGTTATGGCCAGTGTAGGTTTTTCATGTATGATTGGTCAGTCCTAGACAGAGAAGCGCTTCATTGGTCATTCCATGTTAAATTTAGTGTGATTTTAAGGTGTTTAGTTTTGATTTAGAATCATTTTAATACTAACTTGGGTCTTCGCCCTGGGGCG
>NW_025056580.1:0-7095 GCF_019279795.1 Protopterus annectens | reverse complement strand
AAAAAAGGGGGGCAAGTCCTGTTTCAGGCTGACTGGTAAGCAGTTTTGTTTTAGGGCCCCCATAGATGTAGTATTCTTGGCCTTAGTGCCCTGAGAACCTTTTCTTGGGAACTATGAAAGTGTGGGTATGTAAAATTTGAGTCTTTTAATTTTTTTGAATAATCGTACATCACAAGGAAATTTTGACTGATGACAATTACTACATGGGATTTCTTTAATCCAGGCTAGTAGTTCTTTCTGGCTGTGCTCTAATCATTGTTATATAAACTGTAAAATTTTTTAAAAACAAAAAAAAAGCCAGATTTCAAAACACTCAGTCTTGGTGTAAATGGCTCACTCCAGTGTATGCCCGGGTCTATAAAGTGGCTTAAACTAGAGTAACTTAAAATAAAACAAGTCTTTTGGAATTGTTTTCAATATAAACAATAATTGGATGCAATTTCTTATTCTCATTTGACTAATTTGGTTCACAAAGGGTTTGCAACTCTCCATTTAAGTTATGTCCCTTGTTTATTCTTTTTCGTTCTACATTTCCATTGATTAACACTTCATATCTGTAGTGGTTTACTGAGCAGCCTTCTGTGGAGTCTGCATGCCCCCATGGTGAGTGGCCTCAAAGACATGCATTAATGGGTGTTTCATTAAAGGGTTTGGGGGTCGGGCTGGTCGGCACCATAAAATCTACTGCCAATTTTTGGGGGACCAGAGTTCGCTGGTGACCCCTAATAAAACCCAAAAAGAAAAACATACATTATACAAAGGGGAAGGAAAGGAAAACATTTGGTTTTTTGACAACAAGCGGGTAACTTTAGCATGGCTATATATTCAGTATATCTTCAATATTATTTGCATTATATTTTAAAAACAGATCAAATTTCCCAGCAGTTTTTTTCCCATAGCATTATCTTTTTCACATTTCTTAGTTGTAGTGTTTCTTTCTTTTCATTTTGCCAGAATTGTGGCTAATTTAAAGGGTATTTGAACAAAGATATTGAATTTTACTTCCTTTTTAATTATAACTTTCCTTGCAACTGCAAGTAGACCCAAAACATTATTGGATTACAATTTAGAATAGATGAGCATACATTTGTTAAATTTTTTGCTATTGTGAGTATACAATTATCATTCCATAGACTAAAAAATTAACTTCTTTCCAAAACTCACCAGTTTTCTCATAGTCTAAAACCTTTAATATTTTATTTCATCTTCTTATTTATTCATTACATTTAGATCTCTAAAAAATGTCTAAGGGTTCAGTGAATATATTTCCACATAAACATTTTAGTACAAGCTTGTAGACATTAGACTAATATATTTTAAACAGATTTTTCTGATAATGCATTCATTTCAAAGTCTCAATTTTGCAATAGCCTCCATTTAGGTTATTATTTACTGCTATGAACCTTATATCATTTCAAAAGGCTTTCCTTTGATGAGACCCCCCCAGAATGGTAGGTATAAAATACTCATATTTTTGTATTCTGCTCTTAGGCTGACCAGGCGTCACTCTCTGCCTTCACTCTTTGTTTCCTATTCTAATCCTCTACAACACTTCTTTTAGCACTGCTTTCTCTTCATTTTACAACTGTCATTACTAATCACACTATTTCCCCTTTCTGCCTTCATCTCAACACCATTTCATATTACCCCCCAAACCTTACAAACAACATACCTAACTTCCACTGTGGTACCTAAATAACCTTTTTCTCCATCTAAAACTCTTTTCTTTTTCCGATGACCAAAAATAAAAATAAACTGATTTAATGTATAATTTATAGTACCTGTACTGAAAGGGGTTAATTTTTGTGTTCAAATGTATGTCATATTGTAATATATCTGGGTGCTTTTCTCCAAGGGCCTCTGCTAAAAACGGCTACTATCCCAGTCAGACACTTCCGGTAAACAAAGGTAAAATAAAAAAAATATTTTTGAATGGATTGTTTTCTTTTTTTTTAAAAGGGGGAATATTCTTTCCATGTTTTTTAATAGAATGACTTTCTAATAAAATGAAATCCTCAGATTGCATTTTCCAAAATTTCATCCATTGATAAAGTAGTCTATTGTTTAAGCAATCAAACCAAGTATAAGATTATTTTTTTTAAATAAAATCATACTGGTAAAAACTAACTTTCTAAAAATCCAGTTGTGAAGACTATAGGAAATATTAAGAATTTCTATTTTAATTAAAAGATTTTAATAAATGTCAGGTCTAATTAATACTGCATTTTTTTTGTAACATTATTTGATATCCAAATAAATAAATTATTCACTATTTCAAATTTTTAGATTCTTTTGTTATGTATTTAAAATAATCTGCTCTAGAAGATTTTCATGGGACTATAGTAAGGATCTAAGCACTGGTAAGTACATTAAACATACCTTATAATGAATATGATTCTAAATCCAGTAAACCAATACCATCAAATTCAAAAATGTAACATGATTTTTAAATACAGTTCTTGTTTTTTTTTCTGCTACCAAAGGCAAGAGATCAATTATTTTCCAACTTTTAATTAGTGTTTTTTCTGGGAGTATTGGATTGAAAACATATATTTTTGGGAACATTTTTGTTTAATTTTTCTTCAAAAGTAAAGAAATTAAATTGCACTGTTCTATAAGCTATTTCTATTATAATGTTAGAGCAATTAATATTAATAATTTGACTGATATCTAGTTGAATTACTATTCCTAAATATTTAATTACTTGTTTTGTCCAATTATATTTATTTTTTTAATTTGTATTCACGTGTTGATTTATTAAAATAATCTCTGTCTTATTATCATTAAAAGTCATTGATGAAATGGCCTTAAATAAATAACATTTGTCTAATTCATCAAATGATTAATTGAATGAAGGACCTTCAAAAATCAATGTATAATGTGTTATGAGTAAACATTTTCAGTTAATTCCAGTCTTCTTCTTCTTTCGGCTTTTCCCATTTAGGGGTCGCCACAGTGGATCACCTGTCATAGGTTCATAGGTTCATAGGTTCATACTAGGCTATCTGCCCTAGGGCATTTATAAGCCTAGCCAGAGGGGTTTGGCTTTAAAATTTTAAATTAATTTTGCTATGCCCTTTTTCAAGGTTAGTATACTGTGCCTCTGTCTAACAGTGACACAGAAGTGATACCGGGGGAAACCTCGATCTCCCATCCACTCATCAAGATTCCTCTTGAAGAGAGTCAATGAGGGGCTCTGCCTAACCTGGACTGGGATTTTATTCCAGAGTGCAGAGTGCCTCTGGGTTATGAATCTGTCCCTCCAGCATGTCCTATTTATTTCAGTGCTGAGGTTCAAGTCCCTCCTGGTTCGGGGGTTTGGATTTTCTGAGGTGCAGCATGTCCATTAATTCCGGGTTGGACATGGCTTTATCGTCAGGCACAGATCGCCTCTGAGCAGGCAGTATGCCACTGAGTAGAGCTGGAGTTTCTTTAACCGGGCAGCATATGGCATCTGTTTGAGCCCTTTTATCCTCTTGGTGAGGTACTTTTGGGGTCTTTCCAGTTGCTGCAGGTGTCTGGTAAGGTACATCCCAAAAGGGGGATTGTACACAATTATGGGCCTGATGAGGGATGAGTAAAGAGGCCCATGACCTCCCTGATCTAGATGTGAATCCCTTCATGATTAGGTGGGCTATATAAAATGTTTTCTGACCACTTTGGCCATGTGGTTGTCAAATGAGAGATTGCTATCAACTTGGGTCCCCAGGTCCCTAATTACTTCTTCTGTACTTAATGGATTACCACCTATGTGGTAATTTGTGGGGACTTTTTTTTGCCAAAGGGATGACTATACACTTTTTGGCGTTTAGCTTGAGGCCATGGCTCTGGCACCAGTTGTCTGTTTCTATGAGGCCCTTTTGGAGGATGCTTTTGGTGGGGGCTATTATGGTGCCCAGTTTGCAGTCATCTGCGAACTTGGTCAGCCACAGTCCTTCCATGTTGGCCTGTACCTCCGAGAAATATATACCGAACAAAGAGGTCCCAGGACTGAGCCTTGTGGGGGCCACTTGTAACTGGTTTGGAGTCTGACATGGCTCCAGCAAATTTTAACCATGTGGGTTCTGTCCTTGAGCCAGTTTGCAACCCATCTAGTGACATAGGGGTTTATATTTAAGCTGGTGAGCTTATCTATAATGCCAGTGGGGTATTGTATCAAAAGGGTTTTCGAGGTCCAGGTAGGCTGTGTGGACCACCTTCCCTTGTCAATGGCCTTGGTGACTGTTTCAAAGAAATCACCAGGTTTAAAAGGCAGGATCTGCCCTTAACAAAGCAAAACTGGGTAGGATCCAGTGTCTGTAGGTCCCCAATATCTTTATTTATAAGGTCCATGATGATCCTTTCCATAGCTTTGCAGACCAAGCTAGTCAGGCTTATAGAGCAATAGTTTCCAGGATCCGTTGAGGCACCACCTTTGTGGAGAGGGACCACTGTTGCTGTATGCCACTCTTTGGGTACATATCCTGTAGTAAGGCTGAGATTGAACAGTAGTTTTATGTTTGGGTTTAGCTCTTCTTGGAGTTCATGTAGGATGCAGCCCGGGACACCGTCTGGTCCCATTGATGCTGTGTTTTTTGCTTTGGAGGGGGCAGCTCTTACCTGAGCATCTGAGATGTCAGGGGGGCAGCACTCTGCTGGGATAGATTTTTGCCCTTTTGGTGGGGGGGGGGAGTTTGCGCTGAACCTGTCAGCTAGGATGTTGGCAATGTCTGTGGGTTCGGTGTATTTTTTTGTCATTTTGGACTAATTCTGAGCATATCTGGGAATTCCCACCCAGGTTCCTAACATAACTAAAGAAAGCCTTGTGATTATCCTTAGTGTCCTGTGCAATTTTTCTCTGGCTGGCCTTTTTTATGAGTGCCCGTAGTTTTTGCTAATACTGATCAGAGATCCCTTTCCCCTTTTTTGGGATTTTGCTCTATCATGTAGTAGCTTCCTCCTTCTATTGTATAGTTTGTTTATGGCTGGGGCCAAGACAGGTCTTTTGGAGGATTGGGTCTTGGTTTTATTTGGGATTGCATTCCTGAAGGTGTTCATAGAATGCGTTTATAAAGGATTTTCGGTCTGGGCTATTTTCCACAGGCCGGGGCTTTGAAGGATTCCACCTTTTTGGGGGTGTGAAATTTGCTTTAGAGAAGTTTTTCACTGTGGTTTTCTGGGCAGGGAGTGGGTCGGGATGTGAATATCCAGTGAGATTAGTTTATGGTCTGATCTTACCAGTGAGGGATACACTTCTGGTCTGGAGCATAGAGTCCCCATGTTGGTGATGATCAGGTCCAGTACATTTTCCCCCTCTTGTGGGAGTGGTAACAAGTTGTTCCATAGCATTTGAGTTTATAAATTCTAGGAACCTTTGGGCTATGGTGTTGGAGCTAGAGTAATGCTCCCAGTCTATGTTTGGGTAGTTGAAGTCACCCAATATAATGGTGTTTGGAGAGATCTTCGTATTTTCCAGTGTTCTCAGAAAGGCCAAGTGGGGTTCCTGGGTTTGGGAGGGTGGTCTGTAGCAGGCTATAAACTGGAAGGCAGTTTTACCCACTGTTAGTTGCACATGGATAGTCTCTGATGCTTCTGCTGTGCCACCAACCTGGAGGTGTGGGTATCTTTGTGAATATTGATACTCCCCTCCTTTTGTGGTTCGGTCCAAGTTTTGGGGCGAAAAGCATGGTATGAGGTATAACCTTTGTGCTGGGGTGCTCTCGGCCTTGAACCAGGTTTCTGTTACTGCACAGATATCAATGTTCTCCATGCTAAGGAGAGTTTTGAGTGCGTGCATCTTGAGGTTTAGACTTCTGGCGTTGAGTAGCATTACTCTTAGTTTCTTATCCCTTGTGATACCTATGGAGGTGGGTTTGTCTTTTGCGCCTTGCCTAAAAAAGGCACTATGGGGGGAGCAAGAGCCTTTGCCGATATCCGCGAGCCCAGGGGGGACAGGTGCAAGCCGTCCCTAAAACATGGCTTGTCGAGCATGTCATCCCAGGCTGACAGGCATTGGATCCCCTTTGAATGACACCAATACTTAAGCCAATTGTTGAAATTGAAAACTTTTCTTCATATGTGGCATCATTCTTGGTGAGGGTAAGAGGCTACTCAAGGACAGGGTCATACCAGCCTGGGCTACATGCTCAGAGAGCTCCTCTATGTCTCTTTTCATGTAGTCCAGGGAGGGGGTTTTCAGGTCATTCACACCAGCATGGACAATGACTGAGTCATATTTGTACTTGCCTTGGAGTGACCCTTGTGTTATGTGGCGGATCCTGCGCCCGACAGGCACCTCACCGTGACCTTCTCCTTGTTCAGCCTGGTGAGTGGGGTGTCAGTGTGCCTGATGATAGAGTCACCTATTACAAGTGTATCAGGTCTGTTGTTTAGCCTTAAGGGCTGTGACTGTTTCACACTGGCTTTGTGAGCTATGTGTTGCCGTGTTTTGTTTTGGGGTGGGGTTTCTTGGGGTCTGCTTTGGAGGTCTCTGCTGCTTAGGCAGATTTTTATTTAGAGCCTCCAAGTATGTTTTTGTGTTTAAGTGTTTGGTTTGATGTCGTGGTAGGTCTATGTGAGACTGGAATTTTAGTGAGTGTGGTTTCCTTCTCCTCCTGAGTGGTTACGCCAGTACTGAGTTGGGGAGCTTAGCCTCCAGTTTGGCTATATGGTTGCATCTCTCACATGTGTTGGAATTTGTTGGGAGGAGGAGAGGGTTGTCTGTGTACATGAGGCAGTTGTAACATTGCCTCAAGATTCCCAGATTCACCAGCTGGACTGGAGGAGATTGACAACTGACCTTTGGGCATGCTTGAATAGTATTGGGAATTCCCTTTTTATTGGAAAAAAGGCCAATGGGGAAAAGGGACTCAGAGTTTGTGAGGGTGTAGTGCTTTTAATTTTTAGTGCTGACTTATATAATTGCTTTAGTGAGCAAGTGCCAGGTAACTTAAATGCAAAATGACAAACAGTAACTTTCTTTCAAGTGAAACAAGGAAATAAGTACAGTAAGCAATGCAGATATCACTAGGGATCCACAGAAGCTGAAAAGCTTTTATTGGGATTTTGGGGCCCCCGTGGGAGTTTTTTACCCGTGTCGGGGGTGCCAGCCCGGGC
>NW_025056579.1:0-6333 GCF_019279795.1 Protopterus annectens | reverse complement strand
ATTCCATTACCCTCCATTCTTATATTTAACCATATTTATGTTAATCAACATACTGAGTATTCCTTAAACAGCATGTAAGATTGTCATTACCCTCCATTCTACATGATTTATACCATATTTATGTTAATATTGGCATACTGAGTATTCAATAAACATAATATAAGATTGCCATTACCCTCCATTCTGATTGATTTATACCATAATTATGTTAATATCAACATACTGAGTATTCCATAAACAGAATATAAGACTACCATTACCCTCCATTCTGTTTGATTTACACCATATTTATGTCAATATCAACATACTGAGTATTCCTTACACAGAATGCAAGATGTTAATATTAACACACTGAGTATTCCTTAAACAGAATTAAAGATTGCCATTACGTTCCATTCTGTATGATTTATACCATATTTATGTTAATTTCAACAAGAGTATTCAATAAACAGAATGTAAGATTGCCATTACCCTCCATTTTATATGATTTATATGATATTTATGTTAATATCGACATACAGAGTATTCCTTAAACAGAATGCAAGATTGCAACTACCTTCCATTCTGTAAGATTTATACCATATTTATGTAAATATCAACATACGGAGTATTCCTTAAACAGAAAGTAAGATTCAATTACCCATTCGTATGATTTAACCTATTTATGTTAATATCGACATCCTCAGTATTCCTTAATCAGAATGTAAGATTCTCATTACCCTCATTCTGTATGATTTATACCAAATTTATGTAATTATCAACATACTGATTATTCCTTAAACAGAATGTAAGATTAGCATTACCCTCCAGTCTGTGTGATTTTTACCATATTTATGGTAATATTAACATACTGAGTATTCCTTAAACAGAATGTAAGATTGCCATTACCCTCCATTCTCTATGATTTATACCATATTTATGTTAATATCAACATACTGAGTATTCCATAAACAAAATGTAAGATTACCATTATCCCCATTCTGTATTATGTATACCATATTTATGTTAATCTCAACATTTTGAGCATTCCTAAAACAGAATTGAAGATTGCCATTACATTTCATTCTGTATGATTTATACCATATTTATGTTATCAACATACTGAGTATTCTTAAAAATGTAAGATTGCCATTACCTCCATTTATGATTTATACCATATTTATGTTAATACCAACATACTGACTACTTCTTAAACAGAATATAAGATAGCCAATACACTCCATTCTGTATGATGTATACCATAATTATGTTAATCTCAACATTTTGAGCATTCCTAAAACAGAATTGAAGATTGCCATTACATTTCATTCTGTATGATTTATACCATATTTATGTTTATATCAACATACTAAGTATTCTTTAAACAGAATGTAAAATTACCATTACCCTCCATTCTGTATGATTTATACCATATTTATGTTAATATCAACATACTGAGTATTCCTTTAACAGAATGCAAGATTGCAATTACCCTCCATTCTGCATAATTTATACCATATTTATGTTAATAGCAACATATTAAGTATTCCTTAACCAGAATGTAAGATTGCCATTACCCTCCATTATATATGATTTATACCATATTAATGTTAATAACAACATACTGAGTATTCCTTAAACAGAATGTAAGATTTCCATTACCCTCCATTCCATATGATTTATACCATATTTATGTTAATATTGACATAATGAGTATTCCTTAAACAGAATGTAAGATTAGCATTACCCTCTGTTCTGTAAGATTTATACCATATTTATGTTAATATCGATATAGTGAGTATTCCTTAAACAGAATGTAACACTGCCATTACCTTCCATTCTATATTATTTATACTATATTTATGTTAATTTCAAAATACTAAGTATTCCTTAACCACAATGTAAGATTGCCATTACCCTCCATTCTGTATAATTTCTACCATATTTATGTTAATCTCAACAAGAGTATTCAATAAACAGAATGCAAGTTTGCCATTACCCTCCTTTTTATGTGATTTCTATGATATTTATGTTAATATCAACATATTGAGTATTCCTTAAACAGAATGTAGATTCTCATTACCCTCCTTCTACATAATTTATACCATATTTATGTTAATATCAACACACTGGGTATACCTTAAACAAAATGTAAGATTCCCATTACCCTCCATTCTATATGATTTATAACATATTTATGGTAATATCAACATACTTCATATTCCTTAAGCAGAATGTAAGATTACCATTACCCTCCATTCTGTATGATTTATACCATATTTATGATAATATCAACATAATGAGTATTCCTTAAACAGAATGTAAAATTACCATTACCCTCCATTCTCTATGATTTATACCATATTTATGTTAATTTCAACATACTGAGTATTCAATAAACAGAAAGAAAGATTGCCATTACCCTTCATTCTATTGGATGTATACCATATTTATGTTAATAACAACATAATGAGTATTCCTTAAATAAAATGAAAGAATTCCATTACCATCCATTCTCTATGATTTATACCATATTTATGTTAATATCAACACACTGAGCATTCCTAAAATAGAATGGAAGATTGCCATTACCCTCCATTCAGTATGATTTATACCATATTTATGTTAATATCAACACACTGAGTATAACTTAAACAAAATGTAAGATTCCCATTACCCTCCATTCTGTATGATTTTATACCATATTAATGTTAATATCAACACACTGAGTATACCTTAAACAAAATGTAAGATTCCCATTACCCTCCATTCTATATGATTTATAACATATTTATGGTAATATCAACATACTTCGTATTCCTTAAACAGAATGTAAGATTACCATTACCCTCCATTCTGTATGGTTTTATACCATATTAATGTTAATATCAACACACTGAGTATACCTTAAACAAAATGTAAGATTCCCATTACCCTCCATTCTATATGATTTATAACATATTTATGGTAATATCAACATACTTCGTATTCCTTAAATAGAATGTAAGATTACCATTACCCTCCATTCTGTATGATTTATATCATATTTATGTTAAAATCGACATAATGAGTATTCCTTAAACAGAATGTAAGATTAGCATTACTCTCCATTCTGTAAAACTTATACCATATTTATATTAATATCGACATACTGAGTATTCCTTAAACAGAATGCAACATTGCCATTACCATCCATTCTATATTATTTATACCATATTTATGTTAATATCAACATACTGAGTATTCCTTAAACCGAATGAAAGATTGCCATTACCCTCCATTATGTATGATTAAAACCATATTTAAGTTAATATCAACATACTGCGTATTCCTTAAACAGAATATAACATTGCCATTACCCACCATTATACCATAATTATGTTAATATCAACATACTGAGTATTTTTGAACAGAATGTAAGATTGCCATTACCCTCCATTCTGAATGATTTATACCATATTAATGTTAATTTCAACATATTGAGTATTCCTTAAATAGAATGTAAGATTGCAATTACCTTCTATTCTTTATGGCTTATATCATATTTATGTTAATATCAACATACTGAGTATTCCTTAAACAGAAAGTAAGATTGCCATTATCCTCCATTCTATCTGAGTTCTACCTTATTTAAGTCCATCTCAACATGCGGAGTATTCCTTAAACAGAATGTAAAACTGCCATTACCCTCCAGTCTATATGATTTCTACCATATTTATGTTAATCTCAACATACGGAGTATTCCATAAACAGAATGTAATATTACCATTACCATCCATTCTGTATGATTTATACCATATATTTTTAATCTCAACATGAGTATTCAATAAACAGAATGTAAGATTGCCATTTCCCTCCATTCTATATGATTTATAGCATATTTATGGTAATAACATAGTTAGTATTCCCTAAATAGAATGTAAGATTGCCATTACCCTTCCATTCTGTATGATTTATATGATATTTATGTTAATTTCAACATACTGAGTAACTTTAAAGAGAATGCGAAGATTGTTAATATTCTACATTCTGTATGATTTATACCATAGTTATGGTAATATCAACATACTGGTTATTCCTTAAACAGAATGCAAGATTGCCATTACCTTCCATTCTGTATGATTTATACCATATTTATGGCAATATCAACATACTGAGTATTCCTTAAACAAAATGTAAGATTACCATTACCCTCCATTCCTGTGTGATTTTTACCATTTTTATGTTAATATCAACATACTGAGTATTCATTAAACAAAATGAAAGAATCCCATTACCGTCCATTCTCTATGATTTTTAACATATTTATGTTAATATCAACATATTGAGTATTCCTTAAACAGAAGGTAAGATTACCATTACCCCCATTCTGTAATATATACCATATTTATAACAGAGCATACTGAGTATTCCTTAAATATAATGTAAGATTATTATTCTCCATTCTGTATGATGTATACTATATGTTAATCTCAACATTCTGAGTATTCTAAACAGAATGGAAGATTGCAATTACAATCCATTCTGTAATGATTTATATATTTATGTTTATATCAACATACTAAGTATTCCTTAAACAGAATGTAAAATTACAATACCTCCATTCTGTACATGATTTATACCATATTCATATATTAATATCAACATACTTATATTCCTAAGCAGAATGTTATTAATATCTCCATTCTGTAAGGATTTATACCATAATTTATGTTAACTTCAATTGGCACTAAAACAGAATGTAAGACACATACTCACCATTCTATATGATTTACACTATATTTATGTTAATGTCAACATACTGAGTATTCCTTAAACAGAATGTAAGATTACGATTATCCTCCATTCTGTATGATTTTTACCATATTTATGTTAATCTCAACATACTGACTGTTCCTTAAAAAGAATGTAAGATAGCTATTACCCTCCATTCTGTATCATGTTTACCATATTTATGTTAATCTCAACATACTGCGTATTCCTTAAACAACATGTAAGATTGCCATTACCCTTCATTCTACATGATTTATACCATATTTATGTTAATATCAACATACTGAGTATTCAATAAACAGAATGTAAGATTGCATTACCCCCCCATTCTATCTGATTTATACCATACTTATGTTAATATCAACATAATGAGTATTCCTTAAACAGAATGCAGGATTACCACTACCCCCCATTCTGTATGATTTATACTATATTTATGTTACTCACAACATACTAAGTATTCCTTAAATAGAATGTAAGATTACCATTACCCTCCATTCTGTGTGATTTTTACCATATTCATGTTAATATCAACATACTGAGTATTCCTTAAACAGAATGTAAGATTGCCATTTCCCTCCATTCTCTAATATTTATACCATACTTATGTTAATATTAACATACTGTGTATTCTTTAAACAAAATGAAAGAATTCCTTTACCGTCCATTCTCTATGATTTATACCATATTTATGTTAATATCAACATGCTGAGTATTCCTTAAACAGAACGTAAGATTACCATTACCCTCCATTCTGTATGATTTATACCTTAATTATGTTAATATCAGCATAGTGAGTATTCCATAAAACAAATGTAAGATTACCATTATCCTCATTCTGTATTATGTATACCATATTTATGTTAATATCAGCATACTGAGTATTCCTTAAACATAATGTAAGATTACATTCCCTCCATTCTGCATGATTTATACCATATTTATGTTAATATCAACATACTGAGTTTTCCCTTAAACAAAATTTAAGTTTGTTATACTATTTTTTAAATTTTTTAAAAAATTTCAACAAAAAGTTTTTAAAACTTTTAAATTTGTTACCTATTTATGTTTATCCTATTTATTTTAACAATAAGATTCCTTAAAAAAATGAAAATTTTTCCTTTTTTTATTTTTAAAACCTTTTTTTAGTTTTAACAATGAGATTAAAAACAAATGAAAGATTTTTCCCCTTTTTAATTAATTTTATTTAAGAAAATTTAGATTTCCTTAAAAAAAGGAAAGTTTTTTTCCCCTTTTTTTTAAATTTTCCTTTTATTTTTAACAAATGATTCCTTAAAAAAATGAAAGATTTTACCTATTTTTTAATTTTACCATATTTATTTAAAAAATAAGTTTTCCCTTTAAAACTTTTAAAATTTTTACCTTTTTTTTTTTTTTTTATACCTTTTTTTCTTTTAAAAAATGAGTAAAAAATGAAAGATTTTTCCCCTATTTTTAATTTATCCCATATTTAAAAATTAACATATTTTTTTTTTTAAACAAATTTAAAGAATTTTCCCCCTTTCTGATTTTAAACCCAATTTAGTTTTAAACCAATTTTTTTAAAAAATTTTTTTTAAA
>NW_025056578.1:0-6900 GCF_019279795.1 Protopterus annectens | reverse complement strand
CAGTGGAACATCCACTAGTGTGATCTGGACACAAAATAATCGGCCTGGATATACATATCCCACCACCACCACCAGCACAGTAGACTACTTTGATATATATGTGAATAGACAGATTTTCATTTGTTAGGACTGAGATGGTATCCATGCAGCCCACTGGGCCAGTGGAAGCCACAACCCACAATGCTGACCCCTTTGCAAATGCTTCCAACGGACATCCCGAAGAATGCATGGAACATGCACACACAATTCTAACCCAGACCCTATGCACAAAGGTTAAGCATCCTGTCTGGTGGGCCAAAGACAAATTGTATAACGATAGAAGGAGGCTACTGCAGGACAGAGCAGAATCACATAAAGGGAAGGCATCTGTGGTCGGCACTAGTAATAAGCTAAGTTCTCTCATAACAACATCCAAGGCCAACTCTGAGAGAGAAATGGTGAAGGACACTATAGATAACCACAAGGCCTTCTTCAGTTTTGTTAGACACATGGACCAAAAGCCTCAGATATGCTCAGAGTTAGTACACAACTACATAAAATTCACTGAACCCACAGATATTGGCAACATTTTGGCAGACAGGTTCAGTGCAAATATCCCCCCCTCCCTCTCCCCCAAAAGAAGAAATACTTATCACAGCTGAATGTAACCTCCCTGTCATCTCAGATGTCCAGGTGAGGGCCGCCCTCAGCAAAGCAGAACACACAGCATCAATGTGACCTGATGGTATCCCTGGATGTGTGCTACGTGAACTCCAAGAGGAGCTACAACCGCATATGAAACTGATATTTAACCTTAGCCTTACTACGGGATATGTACCTGAACACTGGCGTACAGCAACAGTGGTCCCACTCCACAAAGGAGGCACCTCTACTGACCCTGGGAACTACCGCCCCATAAACTTAACCAGCCTGGTCTGCAAAGCTACGGAAAGATTCATTATGGAACTCATATACAGCAATATTGGGGACCTACAGACACTTGATCCCACCCAGTTTGCCTTTGTGACAGGCTGATCCTGCCTTTTGAACCTGGTTGACTTTTTCAAAACAGTCACTACAGCCATTGGCGAGGGCAAAGCAGTCCATTCAGCCTACCTGGACTTGCCTAAAGCCTTCAACACAATACTCCACTCAGGCATCATAGACAAGCTCATCAGCTTAAATGTTAATACATATGTCACATGATGGGTTGCAAACTGGTTGAACAACAGAATCCATAAAGTCAAAATTGCGGGAGCCATGTCAGACTCAAAGCCAGTCATAAGTGGTATCCAACAGGGCTCTGTCCTAGGACCCCTCTTGTTTGGCATTTACTTCTCCGATGTGAAAGCAAACATGGGTGGGTTGTGGATGACAAAGTTCCCAGATGAGTGCAAACTAAGCGCCATAGTCGATACACTAGCTGACACACACATCCTACAGACAGGCCTCACTGAAACAGACAACTGGTGCCAGAATCATGGCCTAACACTGAATGGTATAAAATGTATAGTCATCCCCTTTGGGTAAAATAGCGATACACACAACTTATCACATGAACATACATATAGATACAGACCAATAACACATATGGAGGTTCACAGTATACGGAGCTAATAAATTGTTACTTTACATTACCTGTGTTTGTTACGGCTGGTGCGTTACCGTTAGTATAGGTTTCCTGCTGCTGCTAGCCCAACGATAATGACACTGTTAACAGCTTCTTGGTTTTTCTGAAATTGTAGTTTGTTTGTGTTTTATTTTCTTTTTTTCTTTTCTCTCCTCTCTCTCTCTCTCACTCTCTCTCTGCCTCAAATGATTTGTTAGAAGTATTGCGTAAATTGGACTGGGGATGGGATGCTTTGTGGTGGCTGCATATGTCCATGCTGGGTGACCTCTGCACAATTGTTAAGCCAGCATTTGCTAATTGCATGCAGCCGGTTATTATGATTGCAGTTCACTGTGATTTCAGGACAGTGCTAAAGGGTATGTAGATACGACGTGCCCTTTCAGATTGTAGGCGAGAGGATCATCTTCAGTATGCTGTGGACACTGTTCTGTGAGTGTAAAAAGGTTAGTATCTCTCATAATTCAAAACTGTGTTGTAGATTAACATTTCTCCATTCATCTCTCACCTGTTTCTTGTACTAAGTGTATATGCTGGCACCTACAACTAAATAACTGGCATTGTACCTACTAGCTACCAACTAGCATGGCTGTTTCTGTTCACACTACTATGCATGATCACTAGATTTGACAGTAAATATACATGACATGCTTTGTGGCCACTACACATACTATTCCTTGCGAACCATTTCCTACTATTACATGATATTATATTTGTACCTTAGCACAACATTTCTTATATAAAAATCAGGGCTTACTGGTAAGTCATGCACACACTATTATTGCCAAGGTCCTGGGTTCGGGACTGACAGTGGGATTTATTTTTCTTTTAGACTGACTGGGTTATAACTCATTCCAGGTGACTAAGACACTGCAAGCAGTTGTAACGGATTAGCTAGCTGGTTTGGAGCTCCCACATGCACTGGCATTCAGCTCCGACACCCGCTTAAAACGCTTAAAGTGCTTACTCTGGCGCACACCCGCGCTATTTTCTTTGAAAGAAATGAAAATGGGGAGACAGGAAAGTGGTGAAAAAAGGGGTCACAAAGAGGGTAAGACAGTAGGGAAACAAGCTTGGGTTTTGCAGGAGGGATGTAGGTAAGGCCCATAGCTGCCCATTTCTTCATCAGCAACAGCTGTGCATATGTTTGTAATTTGGTGTGACATTTGAAACCTTCCACCCCTGAGAGAGGTGTCAGGACAACAATAATACTTGTTGTACAGCCAATTGTAATTGATAGTTTCCATGTCCAGCAGACATGTGTGCAAATGGGCAGCTATGTATGGTAATTTTTTGTGGGTACAGAGTGCCCTTTTATTTATTTTTTTTTCAGGTGAGAGTGGTATGTTAGGTAAAGGAAGTCGGTATAGCTGGGGAGGTAGGTTGGGTAGGTTAACAGACAAGACAAACAAGACGCATACAGGGACAGTGTATGACACGTGTGGGGGGGTTACACAATTGACGGGGATGGATGTTTGTATATCCAGAGCCCATGAGCCCACAGATGGCAACAGTGGAACTGATATCCCCACCCATGGGCAATTGCCACTGTTCCTTCGCTGCTCAGGACGGGGCTGTGCTGGGGGCTGTGTAGGCCGGGCAACAGGCATGCCCGTTAGTTGTGCCACCTGTGCCTCAAGCTGGCATAGGGGCCCGAGAACAGATTACTGGATCTCCCTACGCACCACAGTCCGGACGCTACGGAGGTTAAGTGGTGGTTCTCCTCCGGCCACACTTGCAGAGGGGGGATGAGCCCCATCCCCTGCAGCACTTCCACCCGCAGGTGGCATAGGGCCACCGGAGGAGGGTCCGGACTGGGCACTACTGCCAGGAGCACTCACCAGCTGAGGTGGGTCCACTGGAACCCACCTTCCCTGTCATCCTATGTTTTGCATTATGTCATGACAGTTTGGGTTAGTAACATACAATACCATTCACAATTAGTTGTAACAGCATGCATTAGTATTCCCATTAACCAAACACCCAGATATTCACACCATTGAACAGTGAGCATAACACATGCATAATTTGAACAGCAATACACAGTCCAACAACATGCAGGGTTGATTGATGGCAACAGGCCATCAGGTTTGGATGTATGAACAGGGCAGATGCATCAACGTACATGCAAATATGTATGACCCAACAGGACAAATGTCCAGGGGTGTTAATTGTGATTGCACATACCAATTTCACGTGGAATGGATTATATGTGGTTATAGGGTGGGGGTGAAGAAAATATAATTAACACCTTCAAATACCAATACATATGCTGTACATTTCTAATAGCTGCAGATATATACACACTACTGTTCTACCTACAGTTTCCTATGTGATAACTACTTCAAGTTGGTGATAGGACTGTTACTGCTACATCAATATACATTTTATTGTTATTCATACACGTTCATATCTGGCTTTGTTCAGCTACATCATCCTGCTACATTTGCTTTATATAGCTATAGACAACTGTGGATGTTTGGTATTTCAGACAATCATACTATCTGCATATTGCAGACTGAGAGCAACATATCCAGATTTTGGGATACACATTCCAGCTGCAGCAACATTTTGAACATATTTTGCAGTTTGGTTCTGCTTGTCACATTCATTTCATTCTGTACTGACTGCAGTATACTTTATTCAGGAGTTATTACTACTTTATTGGTGGATTCATAACTCTTTCTCACACTCTCTCACTTGTTTTAATTTTACAATTCAGGATGGTACTTACTTCTAGGCTTTATTGACATGTTTTACCTGTAGTTATTACAATCCTTTCCAACAGTCTCACTTCTGTCATGTTTCAGTATTTCAACAGGGATATATTTCACACGTGATTTGCTCATCTTCTGCAGCTGTACTTTTCAGCCTGCTGCAGGTTGTGTACAATTATATTATTATTATTATTATATTACAGGTGGGGCATCTTTATTTCAGACTTTATTTCAGACATTTTCATTTTTCTGTTTGGATTACAGACTGCAACACACTTTTGTAATCAAGCAATACTTGCAAACACTCTTACACTGTTACTTGCACATTTTATTACTTAGTGACTACACTGCACTCTTTTGCTAACTGTCATACTTTTATATTTATTTACAGTTACAGGGAGAGGATTACTGACCTGCCTGGTGGCACAACCGCACAGCCTATCGCCATAGGCTCTGCGGTTCGCAGAACGGACACCTGCAGCTGTAATATAAATAAAGTAATATTGGAATACACATCTCAATAATATCAGCTAGGTTAATTTCTTACATACATAATTAGATGTGACTTACTCAGTAGTAGGGCGTTGAGCATTTGCCGGGCCTCCTGGATCTAAAGGTTCAGTTGGTCCTGCTTATGTCTCTTCAGGTCCGCCTGGTGGTGACGGACCTGCTCACCAGTCCTTGGAATCCCTGTGGCACTGGTGAGATCATGAGCCAACTGGTCCCACACCTCAGACCTATATGCTCCCCACAGGACCTGGCCCTGCATGAGTTGGGCCTCATGATTGTGGACAAGGAGCCAGACCATATATCTTTACTCCTCAATGCCCCACCTCTGTGTTCGGAAGCAACTACCCTACACCTGACATTCTGGCTGCAAGTTATTTCTACAATCGGTTATGCTGTGTATTCCCACCTATGGGGCTTATATAATAGGTTTTCGTAATGCACTTATCTGTGATTGGCCATTTTGGAGATTATCAGCTTCACAAAACCTGCTTTGTCATGCTCCTCTTTTACCATGCATTCCTACACTATATTTTGCTATTACTGCATTCTGAAATACAGCTGTCATGGCCCCAGTGGTTAAGTACCTTGACTATGGTGCATGATATCCTGGGTTGAACCCTGGCCTGCTTTTATATTTTATGACTGTCTAAGACAGGCTAGGGGTATGTCTGTGCATAGAAGGAGCAGTTTTGTTACGCTCAGCGTTGCCTGTCAGCGGTTGAAAACTTGTTGGCAGGTCATGGCTCTGTTACCCAGCGGGTTCGCTGGTTTACCTCATTTGGCTAATCAACCGCGTAATACTCTTCACCGGCTTCCGTTTCGCTTCACTGGAACTTCAGGAAATTAAAACCACTAAATGTAGAGACGCTCACGTTTTTCTGTTAAAACCGCTGCTCACCTATGCGCAGTTTTACACCTTGTTAAACCGCTGCTCACCTCGAGGGCAGATGCACTCCACCTTGTTAAACTGTGGCTCAGCTATAGGCACATCTGGCATTTTTATTATTTGTTATCTCACATTTCTTCAAAATAAGTAGCCTATTTCATTACATTTTACATAAAATATAATTTTATGTGTACATATATGTCAGGGACCTGTTTCATGCTGACTGCTAAATATAAAACTTTGTATTTACGAAAATGGGGGCTCAAAAAACCAACTGACTGCCTGCTCTTCAGCCCGATGGTATACCACTACTATTGCTTTTTGGCTTAATTTGCAGTTAGTTCTTATGTCTTTTCCACTTACTGCTAACTGTAGAAGCTGAGCTACTTACGGGCACACCAGCGCCAGGCGCTCGCAGAAGACAAACATCTTTTACAATTTTAAAAATATGCACATGTTCATTTGCTATTTTATTGTTCATAGTCTAATGAGGCATGTGTTTGTGTTGGCTGTTTTACATTCACATTTCATGTAACGCTCTGTCGTGGGGTTTACTTCCGGGACACTTTTACTCTTCTGGAAGTGTCGTTTGCAGGGCTCGACTACGGACCGCATACCTACTATCTTCCACAGACTGGTAATGGCCTTAGGTGTGATTCTGCAGCATGCCCTCATGCATATGCGCTGACAATGCTTTAGTCACCGTTGCTTCAACCTCGATGTACATGAACTCTTACGAAGCTTGATGAATCCTGCCCAAGGTGTTTTTAAAATTATATCCAGATCTACAGCCAGACTGACAAAAAAAATTAGGTTATAGGATGTCATGCACAATACAATTTACTGATTACTTTCTCAGTAGCCTCACATGAAATTGTGGCTTAGAGATGGATATATTTTTCCTGGAATTGCTCATTATTGAAGAATGATTTTAGATTCTCTTTCAGTGACAAAGTACTTTTGTTTTCTTTGAAGATGCACCACAGTTTTAGAAACAAACTGGACCTAGTTCTAAGTAACTTAACAACGCCAATAAGGTCCATTATTTAAAGCAGAGTATGTTGCATGCAGATAGGAGATCACTTTCATTGGCTTCATAGTTGATCCAGCTAGCTTGTGAAGTTCACAGGCTTCGCCAGAATTGAGTGAGTTGCACTTCAGGGTTTAAAGAAAGGGGGTTA
>NW_025056577.1:0-7003 GCF_019279795.1 Protopterus annectens | reverse complement strand
CTGGGCAGGAGTGAGCAAAGCACTGCTACTCACACCACAGGAATATTACCAGTGGGAGTAACACTGTTGATTTGGTAAGTCTATTTTACAAAAGAGGGTAGCCCCTGGTGGCCCCCCCCAAAAATTGATAGACCATTTGGCCATCTGCCCAACAAAAAAGGGGCAGGTATGTTAAAGGACAAATGGTGGGAGACCTGAGAATACATGGATTGGGAAACAACATGTAGGGCCCCTAATGCTGGGGAGAGGGCAATGTGGGAGGTGGTCAGGGCGGATAACAAGTGGGCAATGGATGGTAGTTATTTTAAACACGGGTGGGGAACTATGGGTATGAAATTATGGAGACAGGCATGCCAGAGTTGGATGGGCTGGTTCTAATGGACCCCCCTGGAGGTCAAGGTTTTAAAAGTATATATGCATACACAAAAAAATCAATATGTAGAAGTACATTCTCAGTAACACATTCATTCCATTTGCAGACATAAATAACATGAAGTGCCCTTACAAATTTCGACAGTAGATAGAATAATAGGTTGTGCAGAAGGGGGAGGGACGAAACTGCAAAAACCAGAAGTGTGTACAATGTCCAAAGTCAGTGCTGTGCTGAAAATAATCAAATGTGAGGACTTTCCACACATGGAATCATTCCTGTGATCTGCCTGCACACCCAATTACAAAACCCAAATCTATTTGTAAAAAAAACCCAACACCAAAAAATTAGGCTCTCATGTGTAACGTGTTTCCCACTTTGTCATACTTATTAATTTATTGTAGTGTCATTTTAAAGGGAATAAGGATGTAATGAAGATAAGTCTAATTTGACATAAACACATGCGTCCCCATGTGGGAAAACCCCAAAAAATTGTGAATAGATTCTTTGTCACTCATGTCACCAATGTTTGTGGACTAAACATTTGGGAGTTCTGAGGAACTGGAGTGAGTAAACCGATGGGATGGGTCTATAGGAGGGGGGGTGGCCAATGTGTAGGGGGGATAAAAAAACCGACTGGAGTATGGATGACTGCAGTGTTATGGAGGGTTGGGGTGTATGTTTGGGGAACAAGGAGCCAAGGGTATATGGGCATATATGCAAATGAAGCAGCACAGCAAATAGTGTATTGGTTAGAGCAACGCCTAAAAAAGACATTCCGACCAATTCCACTGTATCACATACCATTTTCCATTGGTAATCTGTACATGAACATATTGCGACATCTGTAGCTGTATAACCTGCAAAATTTCAATTAAAAGTTAACTGGAGTGGGTCAGTGTCATAATAAATAAGGCACTAGTAAACAAAAACATTTTGTTTTTGTGTGTGTGTTTTTATATATATATATATATATATATATATATATATATAAAAAAAAAAGAGGAGAATATAAAATGTGTTTTTTTTATATTTATATATATATATATATATATTTTATATATATATATATATATATATATATATTTTATATTCCATACATTTGGTCAAAATTACACTTAGTTGAAAATGTTTCCAGGCCTTGTACTGCACTGAAAGCTCACTAGACTAAAACTCACTTGATCAAGTTCATTTGGTAAAATGGAATATAGCCATTGTAGTGCAACCCTGGAGTGAGAATATTAAAAAAGGGGGGGTAATTTTAATGTACTCACTCTTATAAGAAGGTATATCCTTTAGAAATGCATTGATATATATATATATTTATAAAAATTTTTAGAAAATTTTTGGGGGCTACCCCCCCCCTTATTTAATATTCCACTCCAGGGTTCCACTGCAGGGGGGCAGGGCTATATTCCATTTTCACCAAATGAACTTCGATCAAGTGAGCTTTCAATCAAGTGAGCTTTCAGTGAAGTGAACTGCCGGGAAAAAACCCAATTTTGCCAATTTTAAATCCAATTATAATATATATATATATATATATTATTTATATATATATATTTTTATATATTTTTTTCTTTATTTTTTTTTTTAAAATACACACAGAAAACACTATGATAGGAAACAGGCTTTGTACCTCATCAATGCAGAAAGGCAACAGTCACCCCTCTGCACAAAGATGGGCCATCTACAGACCCTGGAAACTACAGACACAAGTCTTACTAGTCGTAATTGAAGCCATGGAAAGAATTATCATAGAGGTAATCAACAGAGATATAGTAAACCTCTAGACCGGGGGTCTGCAACCTTCACTATAAAAAGAGACATTTTGGCCCCTCTCCCACCAAATAAAGTTCATCAGGTGCCACAAAACCTACTAAACCCCCTAAAATGAAGACAACGAACATATATAGTTTTATATATAGTTATTATACTATATATAAAAAAACTGTTTATAAGAGCAATATTTAAAATTCATCCCTATTTTTGTTCCTTTGTTGGGATTTATATTGGGATTGATCAGTCACTTCAGTTTTGTGTGTGTGTGTGTGTGTGTGTGTGTGTGTGTGTGTGTGTGTGTGTGTTTTTTATACACGGTTGTGTGTACCTCATACCTCTCAGCCTCTTGCAAGAAATCTGGACAAACCCATAAATAATGGGAGGAAAAACCCAAAAATAGGGACATTTTTAAAATGGGCTCTTACAAACTTAAAAAAAGGTTGATAAAATAACAGGTTTTGCATTAGCATGAATTTTCTAAAGTCTGAAACTCAAATGTCTGTTTATATTTTCTGACTTCAGCCCTCAATGATTTGCCAGAAAAAATACAATTTTATGAGAAACAGACCAAAATATGAGGAAAAAATGAGGACATTCTGCAAAAATCTGTACAGCTGTGAGGTAATTGTGTGTGTGTATGTGGAAAATGCATGTTAACAGAAACTGTTATTCAAAGCAAGATTTTAAGTTTATAACAGCAATATTTAAAATACATCATATTTTTCTTCCTTTGTTCCTCCTTTATTTTTTGGCTCTGTCCAGATTTCTTGTGGTAAGAGTTTCAGAAGTATGGTGGAGAGGTATAGAAACCTTTCAGGAGATATTGCTGCTGCCGGGGGATTGTTTGATCACTCTCAGTGTGTTTGGAATGCATGGCAACAGAAACCATGTTATTCTAAAAGTTTATAAGTTCATAAGAGCAATACATAAAATCTGTTACTCGATCACTCTTGCTGTGTGTGTGTGTGTGTGTGTGTGTGTGTGTGTGTGTGTGTGTGTGTGTGTGTGTGGGGTTTTCATGTGGCAGAGTGGCCATTATTTTCAAAGCTACATGGAGCCACTGCAGAAGGGTGGAAGAGCCGCAGGTTGCAGACCCCTACTTAGACACTGGACCCAACCCAGTTTGGTTTCATCAAGGGCAGATCATGCCTACTCAACCTGGTGGACTTCTTTGAGAAGGTCACCAAAGCAATGGATGAGGGCAAAATCGATCACACTGCCTTAGGCCAAGGCATTTGACACAATACCCCACTCAGGCATTGTTGACAAAATCAAGAGGTTAGGTACAAACCCATATGTCACCCAGTGAATAGCCAGCTGGCTCACAGACAGGACCCAGGAAGTTAGAATTGGGGAGTCCACATGTACAAAGAGGCCAGTCACAAGTGGAGTTCCTCAGGTGATCAGTCCTTCGACCACTTCTTTTTGCCGTTTACTTCTCAGAAGTCAAGGTCAATATCAGTGGTCTCTGGCTGACTATATTTGCAGATGATTTCAAATTAGGAGCTATTTTCGTATCTCACACTGACACAAATATTCTCCAGGAGGGGATGACAGACAAACAACTGGTGTCAGTGCTATGGGCTTAAAACTAAATGCCAAGAAATGCATAACAGTATCTTTTGGGGGGATCATCCATCCCTGGTAACTATCATACTGACAAGCACACCCCTTAGAGTTGACCCAGTAGTCAGGGACTTAAGGGCACACAGATAGTAATCTAGCCTTTGACCATTATGTGTCCACAGTGGTGAGGAAATCATTCTATGTTCCACAACTTATAAACAAAGGTATGTCATCCGAGTCCATGGAAGTCATTGTTCCACTGTATTTGGCATTCATCGACCTATCATTGAGTACAGTGCCCCTTTGGTATGTACCTTTTCCAGACATATCCAACAATTGGAATGTCCCAGAGGTTCCTCAGTAAAAGAATACAGGGCATAAGTAAAATGTCCTGTGCATACCTCTCAAAGGGCCCCATCCCTGTATTCTGTCTCCTACAGGCTTTTGAGGGGGGACCTATGGCTAGCATACAGAGCATTCAGACCCCACTCTGATGGACCTCCTGCATATCCATAAAAGAAACAGTACCAGAATAACCCATTCTAAACACGTAAACCTTACCTGTGTATAAGTAGGACCTGTTGGAGAGATAGGTATGTATCTTAGAAACTACCACATCTGTGGAACAGGCTCCCATCCATGTGAAGTAGAGTTTCTCCCTAACCCAATTAAAATGCAACTTGGACAATTGGATGGGAAACAGGAAATTCATCCCTGGTTTGGCCCCTATTATCAAATGGAAAATAGGTAACCTGGTAACCCGTAAATGTTTCATCTCCCAGACCCACGCTTATACTTATCAAGGGTATCAGAACTTGTCAGAGATTTGGAATGCATGGCTAGTCTTAAAATGCCCTTGTGGTCATTAGTATAATAAACATCTCTGAACCTATGAAAGAAGGATCTACAGTTGTATTTAGATATGTTACCAATACATGTAACTCCTACAAATTGCAGAAGAAGACATTACTGGGCATATTATGGTGCTGCAAGAGCACTTCTGGCTAACATCAAAGACTGGAAGAATACTAATTTCATGAACTTTAATCATACTTTGACCTAGGAATGGGGTTCCTTCCGTCATGGTATTAGAAACCCAAAAACTTGGAGACATTATAAAAAATCACTTAGAAGTTTGATAAAATAAGTGATCACAGTAATTATGACTGTACATAGAGATTTATGTAATATAACAGAAGTAAATATGATATATTACTGTGCAGCAAAATTAATTTCCCGATAACAGTCTTACCACAAAAATACAGGGCAGTAAAGGAACGGAAGGGGAGAAATCAAATGCCATCATGGAAGTATCAAATACAGAAAGCTGTAAAGCAACTGAGACAAGACGTGTCACCGTTAGGGTATAGAAGAGGGAAAAGATCAATAAAAAACTCAGAAAGATAAATGTGATAAAAGCAATGCGCAATATCAGAACAGATCTGGATCTAGTGTGTACTATCACAAATAATAAACTAAAATATCAGCATAGGCTGTAAAACTAAGAATATATGCAGATAAAACTAAATGAAAAGTAGAAAATAAGCAATTTATTGATGACCCAAAAAAAGTTTTATAGAGAAGTGGGAAACAAGTGAAAGGAATTGAAACACCACCAAAAAAAAGAAGAAATTGATACATTTTGGAGAAATATCTATGAAGTCTTGTGGAACACAACAAATATGCTAAATGGATAGAAGGAAAAGAAAGAATAAGAATTTGAAATGTACAGGATATGAAATGGGATGAAGTAACAGCCAGAGAGATTGAAACAAAGTTAAGAAAAGCTCCTAATTGGAAAACCCCAGCCTCTAATGCAGTATCTTACTTCTGGCTAAAAGTATTAATATCTTTACAGGAGGATATAGCCATGAGTAAGAACTATTTATATGAGCACTCTGAACAGACACTAGGCTGGTTAACAGAAAAAACAATACTCATGCTTAAGAGTGAACCTGCAAGCTATCCTAAAAACTATAGACCAATAGCTTGCCTTCCGACGATGTATAAACTACATACTGGAACTGATGCCGACAAATAATCATTTAGAAGAAAACTCAATCATGGCAATAGAACAAAAGCATAATAAAAAAGTCATATGGAACAAAGGATCATTTGATGTTAAATAAAGTCACAATGGAGAACTGTAAAAAGGGGAAGAATCTCTAGGGCCATTAGCCTAACAGCCTCCCATGAACATTGGAATCAGTACACATATCTGTTATATATACCCAAGGGCCCCCCCCCCCACACACACACACACACACACACACACACACACACACACACACACACACACAAAACGATGAGGTCAAAGTGATGTAGCTTAAAATTCAGCTCAGTGTGTGTAAACCTCAGGGGGCCACAATACTGTTGTTTAGCCTAGCAAAAGTGGGGTGTTATGGTAGTAGATAACACATTTGCTGGAAGCTAACAAAGCAAGTATCGGTCAGGGGGTTCCAGGAAAGGCAATGATTCCTGGAATGTAATATGAACCATACTACATATTCCATCTCCATAACCTGTTCTGTTATCTCAGACACAGTACCTCCCTACATTTCAAATGTCGATCACAGACACAGTACCAACCCTACATTCCAAATGTTGTCACCACATACCCATAATAATGCATATCAGCATTATCCCCCTTCCACCACACTGACTTCTGTTTTCCTGAACGTGTCTGAAATACTAATCTGCTTGTTTTGACCTTCTTTGTAATTGAAGCTGCTTTGACTTCTGCAATGATGTCATCATTTCATTCATGTGTCCACGTGTGCATCCAACCATTATCTAAGTCACTTCAAGCCCATCACCTCCACCTTCCTTAACTGCTCAGCCTTTACTGCCCAGGTTTCTGTACCATAAAGAAGTTGTTTATAATGTGGGTTTGGGCACCTTACTTTTCAGCTTCTTTGACATTATTCTGTTCACACCCCCACTCTGTCCATTTGGCTGCAGCCCCTCTGATTCTAACTTTGTCCCCCACCCTATTCAACTTGCCTTCTCCTCAACAACCCTACACAGATACTTGAAACTGTTTTCCTGTTCTGTTATCTTCCCTTCAGTCACAATTTTCTGCTTCTGATTTCTCCATTTGCTGCTATGACAACTGTCTTGTCCATACTCAATTAATTCAACGTGACTTCAATTTTGTATTCACACCCCAAACATTTGCTGAACTTCTTGTTCAAGTTGCTTTTAATGATACATCATCTGTGTACATCAGCTTTGTTGACTTGTCCCCTCCAACCAGTCTTTTTACTGTAGTCCCCAGTAAAACCA
>NW_025056576.1:0-7188 GCF_019279795.1 Protopterus annectens | reverse complement strand
GAGTTTCAGTCTGAATTTCAGGCTTTTGGTAGGATTTTGATTTTCAGGCTATGATGTTTCAGGCTGAATAACCATATATATATATATATATATATATATATATATATAATATAATATATATATATATATATATATATATATATATATATATATATATATATATATATAAATATATATATATATATATATATATATATATATATATTTTTAATATATATATATATATATATATATATATATATATATATATACAGAATCTAATATCTTCTGTCAGTAGACTGGTGAATTTAAATTCATGCATTAACTATATTACACAAATATAAAGATTTGCATATTTCACACAGAAATGTGTAGCAAGAATGATAATGCCTGAAGTTAATGGAATTAGACTCATCATCTCAAACTACTCTGTCCATCTATCCACAATTTTCCCATTTTGAACATGGGGTCAGGGTGTTACTTCACCAATGACAATCATCTAGAGACAAGGTTTACAGGGTAGCTAGCCCTGCCATGGTAGTTCTTCCACACTACACACTCACATGCACAGTCACACCTATGGCCAATTTAGAGTGTCTTTAACAATACCAAGAACAAGCCAGGACCGGCACCTGATCGGTTTACTTGAATTATTGCCACATTTATTGAGATAAAATAATAAAGTTTAGTGCTTTCGTCACATAAATGAACTTCATCAGAACAACAAAACATCACAACTACAATGAAAAAAATACCATCATCATCCAATTAGAAAGCATGATAAAGCCAACAGAATGTAAAAGACAATAAATTAACTAAAACTAATTAAAACATTTCACTAAGCTTTTAAAGGAGCTTTTAAATAAAATTTCAATAAAAGCATATGTTATTATAAACCATCCCCAGGGTTTACTAATCTTCCATGTAAGACTATATTAGTCTTACATGTAAACACCAGTCTAAGAGTAGGACGGCAGCGCGCCATGCATATTAATGAGGACGCACTGCCTCAACTGTAAAGCTTACACGGAGCGTGGACAAGTGTAGGGGGCGTGTCGGACTGCCGAGCAGTTCAAAAATCCATGTCCCTGCACTGACAAATGAAATGTCGAGTTACATGAGCAAGTCCGCTCACATGTGTACATTGTAACACTACACTCCCCCATATGTTAAACCTTGTACAAATTTAAACATTAAAAGAAATGTATTTATTTTTTTTGTTTTATTTCTGATATAGCTGCCCGTATTTGCACGTGTTTGCCCATTGCTTAGCTACAGTTAGCAGCTTAGACACCGAAGAGGATAATAAGAAAAAAATATGCAAATTAAGCAAAATAGCGATAGCGTAGTGGTTAGAGCCTTCGCACAAAGAGGAGGCATTCCCGGTTCGAGTCCCACTACTGCATGTTCCATTTTCTGTTGGAAATCTGTATACAAAAATATTTCCTGACATTTATCATGTATAAGTTTTATAAAAAGCATTCAAATGTTATATGTAGTAGTGAACAATTTATATATATATATATATATATATATATATATATATATATATATATATATATATATATATATATATATGAAGGTGAAATGATTATGCATTCTGAGGCATGAGTAACTTATTTTAACCAATATAAAGCACTGCTAAGCACATTTTACCAGTATTGAGCATATTTAAATCCAATTGCTCATAGCTGAGCACTGTGTTAACAAGCTCAATGTATTTGCGCATCTCGCACACACTAACCAGCAACGCCGGCAACGCCGCAAACATTGGGCAAAGTCGCTAAACACGCCATCTATACCTTAACCATTCAGGTCTGGCCAGCAGGAAAATAAAAAGCAGTGACAGGGCTCACACTCAGGATACTGTGCACTATAGTCACAGTACATAACCACTAAGCCATGACAGCATTTCATAACCATGCACTTTCAACAGACACATATCTATCAAAGGAATTTTAAACATTGCCAACATCAGCTAAGCAGGTGTGCCTACAGCTGAGTTTTTTCAAAACTGGCCAATCACAAATAAGTGCGGGAAATGAGGCATATTTAAGCTCCACAGGCAGGAATACTTGCCATAACTGGTTGTAGCTCCCTTCTGCAGTCAGCATGGCCGGTGTTGGAGAAGGCACTCGATTTTGAGTGCAAAGCTGGGGCATTGAGGAGTCCAAAGTAATGGTTTAGCTCCTTGTCCACAATAATGAGGAAAGACTCCTGCGGGGCCAGTACCAGGGCACCCAATATAAAACAGAGGCCTGGAACAGTCTTGCTCATGATCTCACCAGTGCCACTGGCGTTCCTCGGACTGGTGAGCAGGTCAGACACCATTATTCTGACCTGAAGCGACGTAAGAAGGATTAACTGGACCAGTCGATCCAGGAATCCCGTACGATGTCTAATGCCCCAGTACTGAGTAAGTAGCCATTGTATTAAGTAGTTAAGAATTGCTATGCTTGTCTATACTATGGATAGGTATGTCTCAATATCACTGCATTTACTTCACAGCTGCAGGTGTCCGGGCTATGAATCAGCAAGCTCATGAAGATAGGTTGCAAAGGCTGCATCATCAGGCAGGTTAGTAATTATTCTGCATGTACTGTTATATAAAATAAATGAGAGAGCCTTCAAAAAGTGTTTTAACCCAATAAATAAAGGTGTAATAATCCTTTAATAAATGTATAATTCCTGGAGTGCGTCTGTGTCATTTTCTTTGATATATTGTTGTACTGTTGCATTTTACAAATAGTACTGTTGTATTAAGCAGTGTTAAACCACTCTTGGGTAGGCCCATATAACGTGGATGAAGGGAGTGCTAGTAGCTTTTATGCAAATTTATAGCCCTCAACTGTTGGTTCATGCCCAGCATGTACAGATTAATCTGGCACATGAGTAGCTTGGTATTGTGTTCCCCAGAAATGTCAGTGTGCTGCCAGAAATGTAGGGAGCTGTTAATATATAACTGATACTTTCACCTGAACATATCTAGATAACTATATGAAAGTAGAGCTGTCAGTGTACCATCTTAGCAGTGGTGTGTGTGTGAGCAACTCTCAAAATATGTAGCAGTAACATCTGCATCTTGGACAGTTTGTATGTAAGATACAGCTCATGTATATAATGATCTAGCAAAATCCAGTTGCACAATATAAGGACATTGGGTAGTGTAATAATACATGTAAGGGACATATAACTGCAGTTAATAGGAATGTAGTGAAAACTAGAAGGATATATAAGTTGTTAATTGAGCTATATTTTTCCACCCTACTGTATGTGCATAAAAATGCAATTCCACACCTCAATCGGTATGTCTAATCTCAAAACATTTGTTGGGACATATGTCCTATTGGTTTATAAATATTTGCATTTATTTCTATGCATGTGCCCTGTTAAAATACCACAATATTGGTGGCCTGTTGCCATCAATTCAACCTGCATGTTGTTGTAATGTCCACAATTGTTCTTTATATGCATGTGTTATGCTTGCTTTTCAACTGTTGTTGGTTTGTTTGGTTAATGGGAATACTTCTGCATGCTGTTATAACTAATTGGGAATGCTGTTGACTTTACTAACCCATATCTTTATTAAACTCTCCAAAACATAGTTCATATGGGAAGGCCGGTCCCAGCGGACCCACCTGTCCCACCTCAGCTGGCCATGGCACCTGGCACCAGCAGGTCCGGTGCCCAGCCTGGGACCTTCTCCTCCTCCGTTGGCCCTGTGCCACCTTCGGATGGATGCGCTGCAGGAGATGGGGCTCAGCCCCCCGTGCAAGCAAGGGCGGAAGAGGGACACCTACCACCCTTCGAACAGTCCGGGCTGTGGTGCGTAGAGAGATTGAACTTTCCATTGCAGAACCTCTATGCCAGCTTGAGGCACGAGTGGTGCAACTCCCAGGTCAGCCTGCCCCTCCTACATAGCCCCCAGCACAGCCACCCTCTGAGCTGTGAAGTTGCAGTGGTGACTGCCCATGGGTGGGGACCTCAGTCCCACTGTTTCCATCTGTGGGCTCATGGGCTTGCGATTTTCAAACATCCCTCCCCGTCAAAGGTGTTCACCCACCACATGTGTCATATACCGCCCCTGTATGTGTCTTGTTTGTCTTGTCTGTTTACCTCCCCAACCTACCTCCCCAAATATACCTACTTCCCCTAACCCACATTCCACTCTCACCTGAAAGAAAAGGGCAATCTGCTCCCAAAAAAAAATTACGCCCCATACATAGCTGCCCATTTTGCACACATGTCCACTGGGCACATAAAATGTAATTTAATTGGCATTACAACATATTGTGTTGTCCTCATCCCTCTCTCAGGGGTTGAAGGTTTCATATCTACCTCCAAATTTATTCCATATGCACAGCTGTTGCTGTTAAAGAAATGGGCAACTATGGAACTTCCCTACACCCGTCTTGCACATCCCGAGCTATTTTCCATACTGTCTTTCCCTCTTTGTGCCCCTTTTTTATCACTTTCCTATCTCCCCATTTTTCTTTTCTTTCAAAGAAATGAGAGCGGGGGTTAGCGGAAGTAAGCACTATTAAGCAGTAGTTAGTAGGTTTGGGCGAGTGTGCTCTTGTTTGCGCTTAGCTAAGCATTGCTAAGCATCAAAACCGCTTCAACTGCTTAAAAGTGCCTTAGTCACTCTGTATGTGAAGGCCCTTGTTCTGCTCAGGAGCAAAATAAAACACCTCTGTCAGTCTCGAACCCCAGACCTTGTACACACTACACAACATGAAGTACCACCAAGTCACGGTAGATATACAACAAGTTGGTGCTGAAATAAATATATCATGCATCAGAATGAGTGAATGTAAAGGAAAAATAGGAATGCTATACCACAAAACTTGTTCTGTGGATCTTTACCAACAGTTGTTGTGGGATTACATTACATGACTGTGATAAGAGAAGCAGCCATTCTAGCAGGAAATAATGTTACACCATCACTTTACAACCCCACACAGTATCACAGCACGACAAACACTGGCATATCTGCTTAGGGCAGAGGCCTAATTTTCCCTAATTTTCAGGGATGTCCCTGATTTTGACACAAATTTTAGCTCTGTCCCTCTGAATCCCTCCTAAAACTACTGACTTTGGGCAGAAAGGTGGTGAATTACACTTAATGAATAATTACAATAATTAAGAGTTAGACACTTCTTTTACTTCAGAAAAGGTGTATTAATTCATATGCTCTGATTCTCTCAATGTTCATAGGTTCATAGATTAGTACTAAGCTAACTGTGATTTTAATAGCCATATACTTGTGAGACTCAAACCCTGAACCTTGTGTTTGTAAGGCAAACACGTTAACCATTAGGCCATACTCCCAATCCCATGTTTCAACTTAATGGCACTAATATCTTAAAGGTGTCCCTGACTTTTTCTTTACTTTTCCCTGAGTCTGTTCAAATATGTGCCTGAGTGTTTGAGAGGTCTGGCAGAGGCAGAAACACAGAGGCATATCAGCCTTTCTGCAGTTACACACTGTGCAAATAGCTTTGGAAGGAGTTTCAGAAGCATACCCTTATGTAGGAATACAACACTGAAATACAAATGGATGTAGCCATGTACTGGTAGCAAGCAACTGTAACAATGCCATTGCTCTATTGCTGAAAAGACCTGTGTAGTGCACAGACAAAACATAACAGGCTATTCTCTGGCTACCATGTGGATAGGTCCACAGTTGGGAGTTACAGACAGACTACTTGCCCTGATAAACTAACATGTACACAGCAACCCTGTAAATCCATCAAGATAAAATTCACACAGTAATGCGTACGCTCTCTGTACTTCTGCACCCCCACCCAAATGGGACCATACCGTGCAGTCACCGCATGTAGGTAAGCATACTCACAGTACTGAAATGTGTCCAGATTTTCTGGAGCAGCTTGTGCTAATGTCAACACTAAAAAGCACAAACTGTTTAGAACTGGAGTAAAGAATATTCACAGTATAAGTACAGTTCACAAACAACACATTGTGCCAAAGGAATACATCTCAATAACTAGCTTTGCATGGTACTAATCGTGTGCTGAAAAGAAAGTACATCTTCATGGGCTGCATCTTGGGGGTAGCATTTTGAGGGGTATACATTTCACACTGACAAGTGGGTACTGAAGCAGAGACATTATGTCTGAGTACAAATAAAATGTCTGGCTACACCCCCTGGCTCTGATATATAAGAATCCATACCAACCTGCCTTAAACAATGATGCCCACAGCAAACAAGGATGATTCCATCTTGAAAGCTGAAAGGGCAACGCCTACCTGAGTTGAAGGGGCAATTTATAGTACTCGGTTGCTATGACAGTGATTACTGCGTAGGTCACCGCGGCTGTATGTACTAGGCAAAATGGTGGCCACTAATTGGTGCAGAGGCCATCACATGCTCATGTGCAAATACTCAGCAGGCTGCAATCTCTTGCCAACAAATTAATCACTCTATTGCAGAGACTGACAGAGAGAGACAGAGAAAAGGAAAAGAAGAAAAGAAATATTACCAAATCATATTAAAAAGAGTTGGGTATGTGGACACATATGTATTTACTGCGCATGTAGTAGATGCGTTATTGAAGAATAGTCTACATAATGTGAACCATTCATATGTGGCAAGTTAGTACTTATTTACTGCATAGATGTTATGCTTAACTATCGCTATGGACTATATGCAGTGTGTACCAGGGCAGTGGACATATAGCTGTGAAATGTAGCTCAAAGCATTAAAATGTCAAAGATCTGATCCATGTTATCTGTGTTCTCAGGGTTAAATAAAGGGCACAATGGTTGCTGGGGATTAGGAGTTTCGATATTATATAAACATGGGTGTGACAGAATACATACATGATAGTCATATTAAAGTGTAGCTTAGCACTGGCAACTGTTGTAGCAGTCTAGTATGCTTATCTAGCATTTGTAGCCATATATACCCGCCCTAGTGTTAGTGTGTGTTCATATGTGACACCTGTTTGTGTTGCAGCAAGGCCCAACAGTTCAGGTGTGAGGTCCAGGGACTTACAACAGTGTGGACCTTGTGTGTGTATGCCACACACATAAGGAGAAATATATATGTGTCATATATATTCACATCTGTATATGTGCATAGAGCAGGGGACATATTGCAATTGTTTGTGAAGGGTGGAGATATATATGTCGGTGAAGGTTAGTATGTGCATATTTGTATGTAGGCTTTAGTGTGTGACAAACAAG
>NW_025056575.1:0-7166 GCF_019279795.1 Protopterus annectens | reverse complement strand
AAAGGGCCAAAAAAGGGGGGGAAAAGGGGGGTTTTGGGAGGGGGGGAAGGGAAGGGGGGAAGGAAAAAGAAGAAGACAACTAACAGGGAAACGTTATGGTAAGAACATAACTTCTATATGTTAAGTTGTCTATCTCCCCCATTCTTGCTGGATGGGACCGCCCTAGCACCTTGTCCCGTTAGGCCTAACGTAACAGACTCCTGAGAACAGTGAAACCTAAATTACTTCTATGCCTAGTAGCTAAATCCAACTTATAATGAGAAAAAAAGTGTGAGGAGTAGCCCAAGTAGCCCCACAAATGGTGTCAATAGGCAGTCTGTCTTGGAAGGCTAAGAAGTAGCCAAAGCTCTGGTGGAATGGGCTTTAGGTTTATTAGGCATTTTTGGTGTCTAATTCATAAACAAGGGTAATCAGAGATGTTAGCCATCTGGATAAGATACCTTTGAAACTAAAAGTCCCTTTCTGTTTTCGCATAGGAGACAAACAGCTGATCAGATTTTCTGAATTTTTTTTCTTCCAAGTAGTACCTTAATTGACGATGAACATCCAGGTTTTAATTTTTGTTCAGACCTATTTGAATACTAAAAAAGACAGGAGGTCAATGCTTGGTTTAGATTTGATGTTGAAACCACCTTAGGCAAAAAGGACGGGTTAGTTGTAAGGAAACTCTGTCCTTATAAAACACAAGGTAAGGAAAACGACAACTGAGTGCTTGAAGTTCTGAAATTCTTCTAGCTGATGTATAGCCACCAGAAAAGAGTTTTCCATGATAATAATTTAAGGAACAGAAGCTGCAGGTTCAAAGGGGAAAGAATCAAAGAAGCAAGAACTAAATTTAGGTCCCAAGGAGAAGGAGGATTTCTTATAGGAGGTCTGAGAAGAAAAACTCCTTTAAAAAAGGCTTTGCAAAAGTTTGTGGGACATTGGGGCAGATTCAGAAATACCCACATGAAATTAGAAATAGCTGCCAATTGAACCTTTTAAAAGTAGATGGAGATGAACCTGCATGGAAGAGTTCAGCTAGAAAATCAAGGACTAGTTGGATGGAAGCAGTGAAAGGATCTATGTCCTTTTCCCTTTTGGCCCCAAAATGAGAAGCGTTTCCACTTACTCAAATAAATCTTCAGTGGAAGATTTATGGGGAAACTATCAAAATATCTCTAACAGAGTGAGATAATTGAGGAAGCCTGGCTAGGTTGGAATGGAGGAACCAAGCAGTGAGGTTCAGAGAGGGAGGAGCGATGAAACTGACCCGACTGATGGATCAAAAGATCTGGAACTAGGTCCAGATTCCCCGGTCGCCCAAAAAAAATGATGTAGAAAGGGGAACCACACTTGTCGAGGCCAGTAAGGAGCAATGAGGATCAATGAGGCCTTCTGAGCGATAGCTTTCTGTATTACTTGAGAGATCAGTGGGAAAGGGGGAAATGCATACAGAAGTCCCCGGGCCAAACTTGGACTAGGGGCCCCGCTGGGTTGGCCTGGTAAAGGGAATAGAGTGAAATATTTTCTGCACTTGCTGTTTTGGGGAGTAGCAAAAGATCGCAGCAAGGCTGACCCCACTTGAGAAAATTCTCTCACTACAGAGTCTTTCAGAGACCACTCGTGAGGCATGAGATAGCTCTGCTCAACTTGTCCCAAAGTGATTGGACTTCCGGGATTGGTTTCTATCAGAAAAAGCTGAGAAGAAATCGCCCATTGCCACAGTCTGAGTGCTTCTCGACACAGGGGTAGACTGGTTCCGCCTTGTTTGTTGATTACCACACTACAGACATATTGTCTGTCTGGATTGCTCGCCCAAGGGAAGAGAGTCTTGAAGGGCTTGCAACGCTAAAAGCACTGCTCTCATCTCCAGAACATTTATGTGCAAGTGGCTTTGTTTGGTTGCCATGTGCCCTGGACTGTCCTGCCCTGATAATGCCCCCACCCGATCAGGGAGGCATCCTTTGTCAGAGTAGCAACCGGGGGGGTGGAACAAAGGTTTTCCCCAACGGGAGGGGGGAAGACATCCACCACATGAGATTTTTTCCCGCTGATCATAATGGTGTGAGACATTGGAAGTTCCTGGTATGACCATTGGAAAAAGCATCCATGAAGGATCCATGTGGATCTGGCCAATGGAAGGAGAGGCGCTGCCATGATTCCCAACACCTTTAGAACTAACCTGGCTTTGGCTCTTTTTTGTTGAGAAGAAGAACCAATTTTTGAATGTCTGATATCCTTTGGGTTAGGGTTTCAGACATGTTTAAGATCTAAATTTGGGCCCATGAGGTAATATACAAGGCACAAAACAGACTTTTGCAATTTATTGAAAAACCCAGTTTTGAAAAAGCAAAAGTGTAATCTCTGGCCATCAGAAGGAGATGCTTGGTGGGAGCTGTGAGGAGCCAGTCGTCCAAATATGGAAACACCTGGAATCCTTGTCGCTCAGGTGAGAAGCTACCACTGCCATGCATTTGGTAAACACCGGGGCAGTGGTGAGACCAAAGGGCAGGGCCCTGAATTGAAAATGACTGGTTCCCAGCCTGAAGCGGAGGAATCTTCTGGAGCGCCTGTTCATTTTATGTGATAGACGTCCTGAAGGTCTATAGAGCACATCCAGTTTCCTTTTCCCAATAGGGGAAGAATGGATTGCAGCGTGACCATCCGAAATCTTGTTTTCTTGACGATCTGTTCAAGATACTGAGATCCAAAATTGGTCTCCAGTCCCCTGTTTTCTTTGGAACTAAAAGAACCTTGAGTAGTTTCCCGGACCCTTTGTTGGTCTGCTGGCACTGGCTGAATGCTCTTTTGCAAGCAGTTTTGAAATTTCCAAAGCTGCTTTTCCCTTTGAGCGGTGGAACATCTGGAAGGGATTTTTTGATGATTTGGAAAAAAAAGGGGGATAGAATACCCCGAAATGATGGACTGTACCCATTTGTCTTGGTCAGGATAGCCAGGCTTCTGGGTACAGTGACAATTTTCCCCCGACTGCCTCGAAGATGGGCAGCCCAACCCTCAGGGATGCTGAAAGGGCTTATCAGAGAATTTCGATTGCCCTGGTTCTGGACCCCCTGCCTCTAGGGCCGCCCACCATTGTTCCCCCCTGCCTCTGGCGGGGGAAACCCACTCTGTCGCAGGAAGTCCCTTGAGATTGTTTACGGAACCACATCTTTCCCCTTCTGGCCTTTGGGGTAAGGCCTAGAAGGAGTAGAAAACGGACTCCCCGGGAGAAAGGGGCTTGCCATCAGTCTCCCCCTAGTCAGGGTTTCTTTCACTTGAGGACCAAAGAGATGATCCATCAAAAAGGGGGGTTAGTGAAAAACGCCCTTTAAAGGTCCAAAATTGCATAGGGATCCAGGCTGCCTGAAGGCTACCCTGTCCCGCTCTGCTCGCTCCATCGCCGCATAAAGAGGGGGCATGGAGGAGTTGGAAAAAGAATTAAGGGTAGCCAGCTGGTGTTTATTTTTCTTGAAACCCGGCTGTAGGGTCCTTAACATTTCACTCGCTTTTTGATCAAGTCCCTTTGAAGCAGTGAAATGGCACAGGTAATTCAGGGAAAAGAAATGTCGCTGAGGGAAAATCCGCTTCCGACCTATCCATGGACCTAGATTCCTTGTTAGGTGGATGGACAGGCACTGAAGGATCAGCCAGTTCCTTCTTTGTGGGCAGCTACCACCATAGCATCCACAGAAACTCCTTTTGATAAAAATTCCTTGTCTCCTCGAGCTGTGATGAATTTGGCGGGTCTCCTGGGGGTAGGGTCCACTCAACCAGCACCCGTCCCTCCCTTTTTAGCAACCACCTGCATGGGGGGGTCAAGGGGGACACCCAGGAGGTGGAAGGGGAGCCAAACGCCTCAAGATACACAGATTCTCCTCCAAGGGTTGAGGGCGGGCCCAAATTTTCCCCCTCTGTTTAAGGATCTCCAGAATGTCTGCAAAGAGACATCTTCAAAAGGGGGAACGGGGAACCCTCAGAATCATCCAGATCTGTGTGGACGTGATAGACTCAGGTGAGTCAATGTGTTTCCCCTTGCACTTCCTCTTCCCAGGGGCTCTTCTGCCAAATCAGGAGAGGCCTCGAAGAGGATGAAATCCCACGGGGCTCCTGAGGAGCTGGCTCTCTGCGGTCCGGGATGGGGGAGTGAGTCGACTTCCCCTGAGGCAGCATAGAGGGAGGGGCTGCGGAGCCGACTGTGGACTAGAGCCAGGCGCTAACGCACTCCGCATGACCTCGAAAGCACCCCTGTCAGGCAGAGCCAGAGGTCCCCGCCCGGGGGCTAGAACCCCCTCGGCACCGACAGTGATGGCTCGAGGCGATGTGGAGCCGAACTCCCAGCGCCAAGCACCGAGGGAGAGGGGTCGGACAGGGGCCCGATGCCACTCCCCCCCGAGCCGCGGGGGAAGTCCCCGAGTTTCCCTCCAGGGAAAAAAACGGAGCCGGCAGCCGAAGACAATTGTCTCGGCCCGGGGTGCCCACAGTCTCGGTTCCGACCGGCCCGAGCTCAAGAGAGTCGGGGGGAAAGGAGGATGGACGGGCAGGCACGACTGATGAGTCGGGCTCTGAAGCATCTGGGCCAGTGCCTCGACTTAGTAGTCGACTCACACCCTCTGAAGGTCATGACAAGCCTCGATGACCTAGAGGAATGAGACCTTTTGGGTCCGTCAGACAGCAGGGGAGAACCTGGAGCCGAATGAACGGAGCCAAGAGAAGGTGACCTAGACCCTTTTTGGTTGTCGGCCCGGGGCTTTGGGGCCGAAAAGGTACTATAACCTCGGCCCGGGCCGAGCCGAGGGACAGAAACTGTGGACTGAATCGGCTCCAGCCGGAGCCGATAAAGGCAAAAGGGTTTAACAACCTGAGGTCTCGGCTCAAAACCGGAGCCAAGACCTCGATGCCTTGGAGGGCTTCCCCGTTGAACAGACAGGGAATCCTCAGGCTTAACAAGCCTCTCAAAATGAGCTTGTTTTTCTTTCCTGCAGGACCCTGGGGCTGAAGCCATGGCACAGCACAGGAGTCCTGCAGGTGCAAACCCCCGATAGAAAAAGAAGTGTGAGCGTCTGTCAGAGACATTTTCTGACACGCATCACACTTCTTGAATCGAGACCTTTTTCTTTTGACATAGCCTAACTGGTGAACACAAAACACTCTCAAACACACCAGTTATACCCTGTCAAAAAAAACAATTTAGTAAAAAAATAAAAATAAGTACAATAGTACTACACAAAACTCCCTAGGGAAGGAAGGCCTAAGGCCCAAGGGGAAAAACTAAAAATTCTTTTGACAAAAACGGAAAGAAATAGGTTGGGATAAAAGAACTACACTAATTTAGGGAAAAATTAAACTAAAAAAGGGAAAAAAGTAACTTTTTTAGAAAAAGCTAAACTTACCAGGAACCGGTAGAAAACCAACCTCAAACTGTAGCGGGAAACGAGATCTGAGGTAACTCGCCTAGCATTGTGGGATATAAAGGGGGGCCTCGAGGGGGGGAACCAACTCTCGAGCTTTTTGAGTGGCAGTGGGGAGGCGGCTCCGAACCCATCCAGCAAGAATGAAGGCGAGATAGACAACTTAACATCATCTGTGAACATCCAATAAATGATTCCACCAACACCTTGGGAAGGAAGGTCGCATTGGTTTGTAATGCAACTCTATCCTTATGAAAAAACAGTTTCAATGACAAAGCCTGAAGTTCTGAAATTCTTCTGGTTGAGGGAAGGGCCCCCAGAAAAAGTTTTCCAAGTCAGAAAGTTAAGGTCACATTTCACTGCTGGTTCATAGTGGGGGTGAATTAAGGCTTGCAGTACAAAGTTCAAGTCCCATGGTGGAGTAAGATCTTTACACAGGGGTCTCAACAGAAGAGTGCCTCTCAAGAATGCCTTACAAAGTTTAGAAGAGGCCACTGAAAATTTTTCAAATCCAATATGAAAATTAGAAATTGCTGCCAATTGAATCTTAATAGTAGTGGAGCTTGCCCCTTCATTAATAATGGAAGCTAAAAATTTGAGTACATTACTTATTGGGGCTGAAAAGCAGTTGGTGTGTTTTTGTTCTGCCCAGTAAACAAACCTTTTCCATTTACTTGTACACAGCTTTCTCACAGAATATTTACGGGAAGATAAAAGAATATGAAGAACAGGGGAAGAGAGCATCAGTTGTCTGACTATTGATGGAATTGGAGAAACCGCTAGCTTGAGGTTTTGAGATATCCGGATGAACCATGTCTGCTGGAAGTGACAGGAGACCTGGAATCAGATCCAGTATCCATGGTTGGCAAAGAAGATGAGGCCAAAGGAATGGGAACAAAATCTGACGAGGCCAGTAAGATGCAATGAGGATGACTCTGCTCTTCAACCTGGCTCTTTCTGCAAGAATTTCAGAATTAGAGGAATTCCTGGGTAAGCATAAAGCTGACCAGGGGCCAATCGCAAAGTAGAGCATCCCTCAGTGACTCCCCCTGAGGAGGGATTACGGCAAAGTAGCTGTTGCATTTGTTGTTTGGGGAGAAGCAAAAAGATCGCATCAAGGCTGGCCCCATTGGCAGAAAATCATTTCTGTCACTTTCCTGTTGAGATACCACTTATGAGGTAGAAGAATGGACCTGCTCGATTTGTTTGCTATCACTTTGGTTTTCCCTGGAATATGCACTGCTATGAGAAAGTGGTTGGATGAGATCGCCCACTGCCACACTGAGTGCTTCTCAACATAAGGTGTTGTGATTTGGTCCCCCCTCCTTGTTTTTTGATGTACCAAACTACTGACATATTGTCCATTTGAATAGCAACTGTCCCTGAAGGGACAGCATCATAGAAGGCCTGCAGAGTTAAAAGCACTGCTCTCATCTCTAGGGCATGATATGCAAGCTGGCCTCTTCGGGGGACCAAGTGCTCTGGACTATTCTCAACAGAAAGTGCCCCTTGGTCGGAGGATGGCATAGTGGTTAAAGTGTTCACCTTACAGGCGCAAGGTGCAGGGTTTAATTCTCACATGTGGTAACTGGCTGGCCTACAAGGGCAATTAGCCTAGTACTAATCTATGAACCTATGAACCAACCGATCTGAGAAACTGTAGTCACTATGGCCATGGGTTGAGGGAGAATGAAAGGATGGCCTTATAGAACTTGCTCTGAATGAATCCACCACCACAGTAGGGTTGCCACCTTTTCAAAAGCACAGAGTGGCACA
>NW_025056574.1:0-6712 GCF_019279795.1 Protopterus annectens | reverse complement strand
CACAAAAAGAGCAAAAGATTTAAAACCCTTTGGACAATTGAATAGGACATGCTGGGGGGATAGATTCATAACCCAGAGGCTTCCCATGTTTGGAACGGGACCCCAGTTGTTTTAGGAAACCCCACTGAATCTCTTAAAGAGAAATCTTGATGAGTGGATGGGATTTTTCCCCCCGGGGTAAACTGTGTCACTGCTAGACAGGGCACAGTAAACTAATTTATTTTTTGGGGACCTTCACTGTGTCACTACTAGACAGAGGCACAGTATTCTAGATTTTTATCTATACATTTTGTACCATTTCATGGGGTGGCAAAAGCCACATCACTATGGCTAGGCTTACAAATGCCCCAGGGCAGATAGCCTAGTACATTACATACACTATGAAACTATGAAACTATATGTTGAACTCTGCAGTCCACCACATTTGTGGATGAGTGTGAACTTCAACAATATCTCACGTTTATGGTTGGGGGGGTTCATGTTGTGTACCTCCAACTGCTTTGTCTGAACACAACAGGGATTATACTGTGCCTGCAGGGTTTGCATGGGATACTTTGCATACAGTTGTCAACATCCTTTCATATTGACCTAACACTGTAGTACCATATAGTGTACTGGTTCAGTACTTTCACTGTGGTGGACAGTATCCTGGGCTTTAGTCCTATCACTGCTTTAAATTTTCATAGTGACCACAACAGACTGGGGGGGTTGTGCACATATGACCATGTTGCATTATGTTCAGATATGGACTAATTAAACCAGGCTTGTCCAACATTGGTAGTGTATTCCACAACATAGGTGGACATTGGCAAACACTAGCATGTGCCCTAGGCCATTTCTAATGCTAGTCAGAAAGTGTGTTTGTCCTTGACACACATTGTAACTGAGTTTGCCATGACATATGTCAGGGTTTATATGCCTCCGTCTACCCATGACATAACAGTGATACCCAGGGTAAACCTACCATCTTCCATCCACTCATCAGGATTCCTCTTGAGGAGAGTCGATGAGTGACTCTCTGGCTAACCTGTACTGGAGTTTACCCAAATGTGGGGGGGCTTCTGTGTTATGGATCATTCAGTACAGCTTGTCCTATGTATGTCAGTGCTGGGGTTCAGGTCTCTCATGTGCATAGCTCACTGCCATTAAATTTTACAAGGTGCAGCATGTTCATTGATTCCAGCTTGGGAAAGGCTTTATACATCAGGCACAGCTTGCCTCTGGGCAGGCAGTATGGCAGGGGTGGAGCTGCAGTTTGTTTAATCAGGCAACACATGGCATCTGTTCAAGCTCTTTGATACTCCTGGTGAGGTACTTTTGGGGTCTTTCCAGTTAATGGAGGTCTCTGCTGAGGTACATCCCACAGGGGCCATTGTAGTCAATTGTGATGCTGATGAAGGATGACTGCAGAGCCACAATGACCTCCCCTGATCTAGATCTGACTACCTTCATGATTAGGTGGGTATATGGTATGTTTCTGTAACCACTACAGCCACATGCTTGTCCAATGCAAGATATCTATCAACTTGTGTCCCCAGGTCTCTTATTACATCTTAAGTACTTAATGGGTTAACACCTATGTGGTAATTGGTGGGCACTTACTGTATATCCACGGGGGTTGACTATACACTTTTCTGCAATTAGCTTGCTGACATGGCTATGGCACCAGTTGTCTGTTTCTATGTGGCCCTTTTGTGGGATGCTTGTGTCAGCTGGAGGGTCAGATATGGTGGCCAGTTTGTAGTCCTCTGCAAACTTGTTCAGACACAGTCCTTCCATGTTGGCCTGTACCTATGGAACATATATACCAAACAAGGGAGGTCCCAGGACCGAGCCTTGTGGGATGCCAGTTGTATCTGGTTTGTAGTCTGACCTTGCTGCAGCATTTCTGACCATGTCAGTTCTTTTCTTGGTCTGGTTTGAAACCCCCTCTACTGACATAGGGTTTATATTTAAGCTGGTGAGCTTATCTATAATGAACACATGGGTTTTGTATGGAAGCCTTTGCAAGGTCCAGCTAGGCTGTGTGGACCACAGCCCCTCATCAATGACCTTAATGACTGTTTCAAATGAGTCAAACATGTTTAAGGGGCAGGATCTGCATTTAAAGGGCCACACTGGGTAGGGTCCAGTGTCAGTAGGTCCCCAATATCTTTATTCTGAGGTACATGCTGATCCTTTCCATAGCTTTACAGACCAAGCTTGTCAGGATTCTGGGGTGGTAGTTTGCAGTATCCATTCAGGCAACACCTTTGTGGAGAAGGACCACTGTTGTTGTACACTGCTCTTTGGGTACATATCCTGTGGTAAGGCTGACATTGAGCAGTAGTTTTTTGGATTCCATTCTTCTTGGAGTCCATTTTGGGACTCAGCCCAGGACACCATCTCGTACCATTGATGCTGTGTGTTTTGCTTTGTAGATGCTGGCTGTTACCTCAGCATCTGCAATGTCAGGGGGCCAGCACTCTGCTGGGATAAATATTTGCTTTTGGGGGGGTTTGCACTGCACCTGTCAGGTTGGATGTTGGAAATTTGTGGGGTTTTTGGGGGGTTTTTGTAATATTTGAGTGATTCAGAGCATATCTGTGAATTCCCAACAAGGTTCCTATGATCAGTTAAGAAACCTTGTGATTATCCAGTGTCCTGTACAATTTGTATCTTCATAGGTTCATAGGTTCATACTAGGTTATCTGCCCTAGGCATTTATAAGCCTAGCCAGAGTGTGTGGGCTTTGCCACCTTGCTATGTGAATATTATGGCCATTTAGGATTTACTTTACTGTGCCTTGTCTGGGTGACACAGTGAAGACCCCAGTGTACATCTTCAATCACCATCCACTTGGCAAGATTCCTGTTGAAGAGAGTCGGGAGGGCTCTGCCTAACATGGAGTGGGTTTCCCTTTCCAGGGTGGGGAGCCCGGGGTTTTGTATCTGTCCCTCCAGCACATCTATTTCATTATGTTTTGAGGTTGACATCCCCACCCCACAGCTTGGATTTGGGTTTTCGGGGGTGGAGCATGTCCATTAATCCGGGGACATGGCCTCGGGTGGGCAGTATGTGACTGCATACAGCGGGGGTTCTACAGCCAGGCAGCATATGACATATATTTGAGACCCTTTATCCTCTTGTTGAGGTACCTTTGAGGTCTTTCTAACTGCTGCAGGTGTGGGGTAAGGTACATCCCAAATGAGGCATTGTACTAAATTATGGGCCTGATAAAAAAACAGTATAGGGGCACAATGACCTCGGGAGTAGATGTGAATCCTTTCATGAAAAGGGTGGCCAATATGGACGGTTTTTAGCCACATTGGCAATGTGAGTGTCACATGACAGGTTACTGTCCACTTGTGTCCCTAGGCCCCTGATTACTCCTTCCATACATAATGGATTACCACCTATGTGGTAATTTGTGAGTACCTTGTTTGGTATTTGGTGAGACATTCATACTGTCAGTGTCTTCAGAATCTGAGTGGGGGTTTCCCGTGGGAGAGTGTGGTCTGTAGCATTCCAGACTGTACAGCAGTTTTTTCCCATGGTTAGTTGCACATGGGGGGCTCCATGCCCTGCATTGTCAGTTACCTGGACGGGGGGTTTTGTGCTGAATATGGATACCCCCCCTTTTTTTTTGGTCCAGGTTTTGGGGCCATAACATGATATGAGGTATAACCTGGTAGTGCTGGTGTGTGGTCAGGAGCCTTGCTGCAGGTTTCTGTCACTGCACAGACATCGATGTCTCCATACTGGGTGGGGGGCATGCATGTTGAGGTTTACACCCCTTTTGGGGAGTATTACCCATGTTTCTTTCCACTTATGTTTTCTAGGAGGTGGGTTGTCTTTTCAGCCTTGCCTACAAATTTATGGAGGTGGCATGAGCCTTATCCAATATCCAGGCCCGGGTACAGGTGGGCCCTCACTGGCACAGCAGGGCTTGTAAACATGACATCCCAAGAGAGACATTGGATCCCCCTTTGGGAAAGACACCAGTAATTGTGCCATTGTTAAAGCTGATCATTCTGTGTTTGTACTGTGGCATCATTCTTGTGAGGGGAGGGCTGGGTCATTTTAAGCCTGGACTAAAAATGGAGAGCTCATCTTTTCTCTTTTTATGTAGTCCGGGGGTACATCTCAGGTCATTCACGCCAGCATGGACAATGACTGCATCATACCCACTTGCTTTGGGGTGACCTGCTTGTGTTATGTATTTTAGCAACCTACAGGCAGCCTACTGTACCCCTTCCCCTTTTCAGTCTGGTGAGCAGGGCAGCAGTGTGTCTGACTATGGAGTCAGCTTTTCAAATTATGGCATGTTGTTTCTCCTTCTGGTGGACGTTTGACACCAGCTTTGTGTACTATATTTTCATGTGCTTTTTGAGGTAGTGGTTTCTTGGGGGGCTGCTTTTGGGGGCCCTGTTTGTGTGGTGTGGTTGTAATTAGAGCCTGGGGAAAGTTTTTTTGTGTTTATGTCTTTTGGGTTTTCAGTTGTGATCCTTTTGAGACTTTTTTGGTGTGTGTGGGTTTCCTTTTCCTCCTGACTAGTTTTGACAGTACTGGGTTTAGAGAGCTCAGCCCTTTTTGGGTAAATGGTTGCATCTCTCACATATATTTGTATTTTTTGGGGAGCTGAGGTTGTTTTTCATGGGGGGTGCATTGCCTGTTGTTAACTTTTTGGGCCCTTTTTGTGGATTGTATGGGGGACAGTTCTTTTTAACCCCAAATGTGTTTTTCGTTTGGTTTCCACCAAAAAAAAAAAACCGGGCCCCGCCCCATCACCAAAAATCAACCCCACTCCCCCCACCATAAAAATAAAAGTGGGGGGGAACCCTTTTTGTTCAACCCAAATGACAAAAAAAAAAAAGCCCCTACAATTTATCCAACAATTTAATTGAAAATTACCCCCCGACATCATAAAAAAAGGAAAAAAAAAACATTAAATTTTATTTTTCTACTAAACTTATCAAGGTTACTTCCTTTTTATGTTTGGTCTAAAACAAATTTAGTTTTCATTTTTGAGGTGGTAATTGCCAAAATGCAAAATTCTTCCCTTTTTGGCCATTGTGTCTTTTTTTTTGGGTTTTTAATTTCCCCCTGCCCTCCTGCATGGTTTTCTTTGGAAATTTTGCCCCTGTTTAAATTTTTAAAAAGGTTCTGAGGTGTGGCCCATATTTTGCACCTGCACAGGGCCTTTAATGGATTCCACATCAGTTTGGAGGAGTGCAACATTTGCTTTACACATGTTTTTCACTGTGGTTTTCTGGCCAGGGACTGTGGTCAGGATGTGTATATCCGGTGTGATTACTCTATGGTCTGATCTTACCAGTGAGGGATACACTTCTCATCTTGCCATCCAGTACCCATGTTGCTGATTATCACATCCAGTATGCTTACCCCTCTTGTGGGAGTGGTACATTGTTCCTGGGCATTTTGGTTTATGGATTCTAGGAACCTTTGTCCTAGGGTGTTGGAGCTAGAATAATGCTCCCAGTCTATGTTTGGGTATTTTCAGTCACCCAATATAATGTGGTTTGGAGGGCTTGATATATTCATGTATTCCAACATAGGCCAAGTGCAGTTCCTGGTGTTAGGAGTGTAGCCTGTAGTAGGCTATAAACTGGGAGGCAGTTTTAGCCACTGTTTCTTGACCATGGCTAGTCCATGCTGCTTCTTGTTGTGGTACCAACATGGGGTGTGGTTATCCTTGACAATTATTGCTAGTCACCCTCCTTTTGTAGCTTGTTCCATGTTTTGAGGCTGTACAGCACAGTATGAGGTGTAACCTGGTAGTGTTAGGGTGCTGTTGTGAGCCTTGACCCAGTTTTCTGTTACAGGACAGATATCAACATTCTCCATACTGGGGGAGTTTAGACTGCATGCTTCTTGCTGTTTAGACTTCTGGCATTGGGTAGCATTACATCTTGGTTCTTATCCCTTGTGATACCTATGGAGGTGGGTTTGTGTTTTGAGCCTTACCTATTCAAGGCATGCTGTGGGTAACAACAGCCTTTGCCAGTATCCATAAGGCTAGGACTGATAGGTGCACGCCACCCCAAGCAGGTGGAGCATCATGTCATGCTCAGCATGTCATCCCAGGCTGGCACACATTGCATCCCCTTTGACTAACAGCAATACTTCAGCCAATTATTGCAATTGATCATCTCATCTTCATATTGTGGCATCATGCTTGGTGAGGGTAGGATGTTAGTCAGGGTCATCAAGTTTGCATATACTACATGGTGTTACATTGCTTAACACATGGCAATCATGCCTCAGGTGGTGCTGCAGGGCTGCCTCTGTCGGATGCACATACTACACTCCCTGTACATGTTTGAGAGCAGGTTATGTCATTTTAGGCATCCCTGTTATTATATGAGTGAGTCAGAGAGGGGTATCATTCCCAGGGTTCCTACTGAGCCAGTGTATGTGCTATGCATTGCCTCTTTGCCAAGGCCAGGGCATACTGGGCATGCCTCTTTCTGCCTACTGGGGCAGGCTCAGGTTGTTCCTCCTCCGAGTCACGCTCTGCCTGTGATGGCCTTGGCAATGGTGGGGGGCTGTTTGGCCTGGCCCTATGCTGGTCCTGCTGCAGCTGTTTTCGCAAGATCATATTATGTAGCATAGCACATACCATGACAATTTGGGCACATGTAGTTGGTGAGTATTGCAAGGCTCCCACCAGGGGATGTGTCCAGGACACCGGAACCGTGACCTTGGAGCA
>NW_025056573.1:0-7325 GCF_019279795.1 Protopterus annectens | reverse complement strand
AGGATGATGTGGCTGACCTATGACTACAAGATGCTGTTTCCCTCACAGACATTTCCAAGACTGACATGGCTCATTCAATGATAGACACCCTCATTCCATCACAGACACCTCGTTTCCTCCACACAGACACTCCTCGTTTCCAACATATTTGTCCATCAGTCGTGAATCAGCAACACAGTGGAGGCAGTCATGCATATCAGCCTGTTCCACATCTACAAGTAACAGGTGGAGGAGGACAGCAGGCCTCCCTAGGCACCCTAATGCCCCTCCTGTCCTGTGTGGCACATCACCCACACTGGTTTGGCCAAGGTCAACAGGCACTGAACCACACACTTCCTGATCAATGGCCTTGCCTCTACCTGTCTAATATCTGAGGGGCTCAGTGGAGTCTCGTAGGCATGAGCCTGCAGCTGTGTCTGATGGAATTGCAGGGATGGCTGTATGTCAACCTCAGTGTCAAGTCAACATCTGTACCCCCGACTATGACTATGTTTTGGCCAGTATAAGTCATCAGAGTCTGCTGATATGCTGACATCAGGTGGTGGGGTCCCACACTTCCATTGTCAGGATCACCTGTGATAAATAGCAACAAACACAGGAAAATTAATGCATACCTACTATGGCCCAATATACTAACAAACTAACAGTGGTACTTATTATTACAGAAATGCAGCAATACACACAACAGTTCTGGCATCAACATCACACACTAAAATATTTCTTTAAATTGCTCAGCAGTACTGACATAAAAATGTTTGGCCCCCCTATGTGCAGATGAGGTTCTCATCTGCAAGTCGAATAGTCCTGGAAGAAGTTAAGCAAAAGGTAGAGCAACATTAATCTGATTAACAGTAACACAGGGGGGTAATATTTTTAAGCCATTATATGTCCATTAACTATATTTTCAACAAGAACTTGTTTGACAACTCCAGCCTAAGCTAATTAATCAGAATGTGTTAGCTGTCTTAACCCCAAAAAAAATTCTTGTGAGACCCAGAAGTAATGTATTAATTTTGGTGTTTTACTATACAGCAGTATTCAACCATTGAGATACAGAAAGCCTGCCTGAGCTCCTCCTGGGACTTGTGCTTGCTGTCCCTGAAACTGTGCTTCGATATTCAGTACATGCTGTTCTACACACTTTCCTAGGGCTCTCTGGATCACTAACAGTGGACAACAAGTCTTCATTTGGTGTTAGTGGTGGCTCCATAGCAGGCTCTCCCTATGGTACCATTCGGTCACAGCCCACTAGTGCTGCTCTACTCCCGTACAGATGTGATCCAGGTTGGTGGCCTTATAGTACTTGACCATATGTTCTGCCACCGGACATCTGCAGCATTAACATCACCCACAATCTACCAGCAAATTCTGCATTCTCTGTACCTTGTCTTCCAGCATCCCCCTTTCAACAGGAAGCACCATGTTGCCTAAAAGTATCTACTATCACTTGTTTTCCAGCATCGATGAAGGGTAGTCTTTGAGGTTAACACACCACCAGCAGCCAGCATAGTCCTAGGTGTCCTAAAAGACAACAGAAGGATAATACACAGTATCACACAACTACAAAATAACTGTTCCCAGATACAAAACAGAAGAGAGTAGCATCTCAGTATTACCCTGGTAAAACAGTCTAGAAATGTGAAATACAAACAACCGGCTGGATGCAAAAAAGGAGAATAACAATAACAAAATATCCTTGTTTGTGTCTTGGCAAACACAAATCCCCAAAAGAGAATAACCGACCAGCACATTTTGCTAACAAACCATCTTTGAAATGCTAAAATGCTATCAAGTAAAATGTCCCTGAAAAATTTGTACATATTCTCTGGGCGATTTCCATTTGAAGTGGCAAGCATGTATGCCTGTGAAATGCCTTGACAGAGCATGCCTATGGCATCAGTACGTCTAACTAATGCACAGATAAACAAAGCCTTTCCTTGAGATTTTTCTTAATTGCATTGCAGCATATAATTTATAGTGATAAAATGCAACATACCTGCTGGTTGATAATCTCTGTGCAGATATATCCCAAAGTAATAATATATATTCAGTTACTCACATAAACGGTCTCCTCACCTTCAGTTTGGCTAGGCAGGGAATCGGGAGGCATCGCATAACTGATTTCATACAAGTTATGTAGAAGAGTGGTTTAAGAGTTCACTTTTCGCTTTGCTGCGATGACATCAGCTCATCAGGGCAGCCAGTCGAGTCGGAGCTCACCACATGTATTTCCGGCCGACGGCCAGTTCAAAATACTTTCTGGCGGAAGGAGGATTTTGGTCTCACCGTCGTCATGCTTTCCGGCGGGAAGGAGGATTTTAGTCTCACTTCAGCATGCTTTCCGGTAGGAAGGAGGATTTTGGTCGCATTATGGTGGTGGTCGAAGCGGGAGGAGGAGGATCTGTGTTGGTCTCACTTCATAAAGACCCGAGGGTTGGTGAGTAATATAGAAGTGTGTGTGTGTGTGTGTGTGTGTGTGTGTGTGTGTGTGTGTGTGTGTGTGTGTGTGTGTGTGTGTGTGTGTGTGTGTGTGTGTGTGTATGTGTATTCCATGGCGATCGCATTTTGGTTAGAAAGCCCTGTGGTACACAGGCAGTACCTATCATACTTGATAGACATCATGCTGATCTGGAAATCATAAGGGCAGCCTTAACCTCATCACTTGAGGTCAGTCAGTAATGCTAGCAACATCAAGTGATAGAATTCTGAAACTAACATTTATTTTGCATCCGACAAATAAAAATGCATGGAAGTGAATGAAACTGGAAACAAGCTGCAAATGTATGATTCAATTCAAAACTGGCTAGTAGCAGAGTTTCACCAAAAGCTAGTTGTAACAGTTATGTTCTGATGCCACCCTATTTACACATCATGTAAGAGGTTATATAATAGCAAGTGGCATCATAAATATGAAAATTAAATTTAACGTGGATATGACACCATATTCAAATAACCACAATCACCTAGTTAATTTGTTTATCATTTGTCTCATGTGGAATCAGTCTGACACTACGAACAGTACAAAGTCTTGCCTGTCCTTTTGTAACCTCATACTGGATAATCGCCATGAAACTGCACTGCTTGTAAGCAGATGTTCAACAGAATTACCCATACAGCACACACCTACATTGGTGATGGCAGGAATATGAATTAGAAAATGGTGTGTGTGTGCGTGTGTGTGTGTAAATGCCCCAGGTGGGATGTACTGGTGTAATTACTCATGGTGGTGTGGTGAGGAATACCTCGGAAGCTTGAACCCTGTACCTTGCAGGTGTTAGGGCCTGGTTCCTACCACCACCATTGTAAAAAATTGCAGATTTTGCCTCATATTGATCTGATCAATATCTGTATCATATCTGTGGTTTCGTATTGCAATGCTTGAAATTTGATGGTGCAGTGGTAGCAACATAGCATTGATGCCTCGGCTACAACAGGTTCTTGGGTTTGGTTCTTGGCTGGGGTGCCTTCTTTATTGGGGGGGTCTATCTTCTCCCTGTGTTTGTGTGTGGGTTGCTTTTGTGTGTCCTCCCCATGTTACAAAGACATGTCTGCATTATTTTTTCCTGGGCCTCTGCTGAGGGGTGTGTTTTGTTCCAAGTCAGACTGTCCTGATTAACAAATTGACAGGCATTTAAATTTCAGACTTCAGGTTTCTGAAAGTTTACTTCCTTACATATTTGATGGTGCAGTGGCAGTATTGTTGCCTCAGAGCAGGCAGGTAGGTTTCTGGTTTGATTCTTGGCTGGGGTGCCTTCTGGGGTGCCTTCTGTGTGAGTCCATCTGTCCACTGTGTTTGTGACATGAAGTAAAACAACTTTTTATTCTAGCAATAAATATAACACAACAACCTTTTTATAGCATTTTTTAAGTTTATGACTATTTGGTGTCCTTATTTTTGGGACTGTAATACCCTGTTACTGGCTGTCCAGGTTTTTGTGCTAAGGTTGACAGCTATGGCAGAACTAGATTCACTGAATATGTTTTGGGCTGTATTCCCTCATTGCTGGGTTTGTCCAGGTGTTTTGTGCTAAGAGGTTGACAGCTATGGTGAGAACTGAATTAATTAAATGGTAGCCATTTAAGTTTCAGTCTTCTCTCTCTTTCACAAAGCAGGTGATTTGGCATGGTGATGTTCTGACTATTTTTGCACAGTATTTGTTAGCGGCTAAAATGTGTAGTGGTAACACAGCATTTTATTCTATGATTTTCAAGATTATACAAGCAAGTATTTTTTAATGTGTTCCTGTTTTTGCCCTTGGCCCACCCCAATAGAATTTAGCTTTTTCAGACTTCTTGTCTTGGTGATTGAGATGTAGTTGAGTATTAAGTGGATTTTACAGGAACTGAGAGGCTGCGGGAAGAAGTTTAGTGCTGATTATGCTAAGTCAGCTCACATTGCCTGATAGCACAAATTTTGTGTACTTGCTTTTAATGCAGAAGGTTGGTTCTACTCATAAGGGGTGAATGCTGCTATTGCTGTACTGACCCACCACCCAATAAATTTGGCTTTTCCAGACTTCTTGTGCTGTGAAGAAGTTGAGATGTAGTTGAGTATTGCGTAGATTTTGCAAAGAGACTAGGAGCTGCAGGGAAGAGAAGTTTAGTGCTAGTTATGTGATCAACTCACATTGCTAGTAGCACAAAATGTTGTATGTGCTTTTAATGCAGAAAGGTTATTGGTTCCTCACAAAGAATGAATGCTGCTGTACTGAAAGTTAAGACACTAACTATGAGCCTGTTATCCAGTTTGCATCCATTTCCTATTGCGAGTATTACTAGCTTATTATTAATGTAATTTAGGTAATTTATTCCTCAGGGCATCAGACACTATTTTTGGTGAAGTCATGAAATATAAAAGGTGATTACTTATAACAACCTCTTCGTGGATTAGATTTATTTAATGTGTGGAATTATTTAGATGACTTTTTACTACTTCAAGTTGTATTATTTACTGATATTGGTGGACTGTTAGAAGTTTGACTAGACACCTTGGTAAAATGTTCTGAATTGGGCAGTTGTTTCATTGTTTACGGAAAAATGTTCAAAGCAATAGGAAAGATTATCAAAAGAGCACATACTTATGTTTCATATGCAAGGGCCTATGATTTAAAAAGCAGCTGATTGTTTTATCTGCCGGGTAAATATTTTTCTTTGAATGTAGGTTTTAATGTTCAGTGAATGTGAGTTTCAAGGGCGAGAGAAGTTTTAATGCCAAGTTTGTTTAGCAGATGTCTTGAGTGTTTGTGCTGTAAAATGCAAAATAAAACTTTCCAAATGAAGTTCAAATCATCATAGAAGTAAATCAGTAGCACACATTAGTGTTTTATAGTAAATGGGTGAAATAGCAAAGTAATGGATCATTGGAATGGCTGGGAGGCTCCATTCGACCATGGTTTTAATGAGGGAAGAGGCGACAAACTTAGAACTGGCCCCGGCTTAACCTGCCTCCCAACTGTCCAGATTTTCAAGAATGAATAGATTTTTGCTTATTTTTAGTTGTTCCTCAGTTATAGTTTTCTGGCAAATGATTTGATTAAGTCACTAAATAATGACACACTAGTTTCAGACTTTATAACCTTCAGAAAATGCGTACAAAAATAAGACCTGTTCTCTTTTAATGTCCCAGTTTATACAAGAGCAATTTTAGTACTGTTTATATGTTCCCTCAATATATTCCAGACTTACATCCGTTTATTACATTATGAGTTGAGTGGTACATGCAAATTGCTTTATAGAATTAGGCATAATGAAACCTCAACTGTCCCTGATTTTGGCTCAAACTGTTTGCTCTTCCCTAATGATCCTCCACAAAATAGCAATTTTGGAAGAAAACATAGAGGTTTACTTTACTTTTATAAATAACTGTAATGATTAGAGTTGTATTACTTTATTTCAGAAATACATGTAGATTCTTTAATTTTGTCAGCTGCTCTAAGTTAACTGTGCTCATATTAGTAAATTGTCCCTCCTTTGACAAATTTACCAACTGTATTGTCTGGCAATTTATATTTTGCATCACACATTTTGGTCCGTTTGAATTTGCAGTTTTCTGGCAAATTAATTACTTAGGTGTTAAAGACTGAGTTAGAAATAATGCAGACATTTCAGTTCAGATTCCTTACCTTTCAGCAAATTCATACTGATGCAGACCTACTATTCTGTATCCTTTCTAGTTTGCAAGGCAATATTAAAAAAAAATGTCCTTATTTTTGGGCCTTTGCCTCCAGTTTGTTATAGGTTTGTTGCTGTGTGTGTGTGTGTGTGTGTGTGTGTGTGTGTGTGTGTGTGTGTGTGTGTGTGTGTGTGTGTGTGTGGTGGTGGCATACCTCTCAACTGTCAAATTTTGCAGAATCCTTCAGATTTTTTGCCCCATATTTTTTGTCTGTTCCTCAAATTTTGTGATTTCTAGAAATTATTGAGAGGCTGGGGATTGCTAAATGTTGACAGACATTGAGCTAAACTTCATGTCTATTTCGAAAATTCATACTAACGATACTGTTATTCTTAACAAGTTCAAGAACATTATTTAATATCTGTCCCCTGTTTATTTGAAACTGTCCATAACTGCACTAAAATTGGGTAGAGGTGTGTGTGTGTGAATGGAAACATCCTAGTTAGTGGTGTGGGTGGTTATTAATTTTACTCCAAAGCTCAAAACCTGTATAGTTACAGAGGCAAAACGTAAGTCTCTACCCCAACTACCATGCTGCATTTTCAAAGAACTGACATTCAGGTTAATTTTCAGTTCAGGAACTGGTTTGAGTGAATTTATTGTATTACTGAAGAGGCATTGAATGCCTCTTCATCGACATAAAGAAGCGAACCGTGAATTACGAGAATGGCCGTAGCTTGGCTGGGGAGGGGGGTAGCAGTTTGAGAGCTGTCAGTACAAATTTGAAAATCCTAGCTACACCCCTGTGGCTAGGTACACGGTTGCCTTTTTGTATGTTGTAGAGTCAAATATGGCATAGGTAAGATGAAAATGAATTAACGAACTGATTGAGACACTGAATCCCAAATACTTGGCTCTGTGTAGGAGGTGTAAATATAATGCAGGCACACCCACAGTGTTTATTTTTAATGCATTACAGCAGCACTGCAGGCTGCCTGTCCAGTGGTGTGTCAGTTGGGCGGTACAAAGTAGGATATAAAAAGTGTACACCCCTGTTAAAATGCCAAGGTTTTGTGATATAAAATGAGACCATAATAAATCTGTTTCAAACTTTTCCCACCTATAATGTGATCTATATGCACAATTCAATTTGAAACAAACAATCTGTTAGGGAAAATATAAAAAATAAAAAACCTTGGGATTCATGTAAGGG
>NW_025056572.1:0-7740 GCF_019279795.1 Protopterus annectens | reverse complement strand
GCTAAGGTCCGGAAGACAGTAGGGCGTGTCCGTAGGCGAGCCCTGCAAGCGGACATGCCCCAGAAGAGTAAAAGTGCCCAAAGTAAACCCCCATGACAGAGTACATGGAAATGTGAATAAACACAACACAACACATGACCCCACAGACTATGAACATAAAATCATATAAATGAACATGTTTTATATTTTTTTTAAACTGTAAAGATGTTTGCCCATGAGTGCGCTTGTTTGCGTGCCATAGCACAGCCACAGTTAGCAGTAAGTGGAAAAGCATATAAGAACTAACTATGTAAAGTATGCCAAAACGCAATAGCGTAGCGGTAGAGACGTCAGCTGAAGAGCAGGCAGTCATGGTTCGAGCCCACACAACATCAATTTTTATTTTTAGTGAAATAAGCACAAAACAAGTCCCTGACACATACGTACACATATAAAATTATATTTTATGTAAAATGTAATGAAATAGGCCATTTATTGTGAAGAAATGTGAGATAAAATAATAACAAATGCCAGATGTGCCCATAGCTGAGCTATAGTTTAACAAGTTGAGTGCATCTGCCCATAGGTGAGCAGTGGTTTAACAGGTGCAAAATGAGTGCCCGTAGGTGAGCAATGGTTCAACAGGTGCAAAATGAGTGCCTGTAGGTGAGCCGTGGTTTAACACGCTGAAACTGTGTGCCACTAGCTGAGCTGAGCGTAATATGCGTGCTGACAGCCAAATGAGGTGTAAACCAGCGTAACCCGTTTGCGCGGAGCTGCGCATCGCAACAAGCTAACCGGGCAACATTGAGCAAGCTGTAACAAAACTGCCTTTACACAGACACACCCCTAGCCTGTCTAGACAGTCATAAAATATAAAAGCAGGCCAGGTTCCCAGTATACCATGCACCATAGTCAAGGTACTGAACCACTAAGCCATGACAGCTGTACTTAGAAATGCAGTAATAGCAAATATATAGGAATGAATAGAAAGAGGAGCATGACAAAGCAGGTTTTGTGAAGCTGATACAATTCCAAAATGGCCAATCACAGATAAGTGCGGGAAAACGGCATATATAAGCCCCATAGGCGGGAATACACAGCATAACCGATTGTAGAACTAACTTGCAGCCAGAATGTCAGGAGTAGGTGAGGGTAGTTGCTTCCAAGCACAGAGGTGGGGCATTGAGGAGTCCAGATATATGGTCTGGCTCCTTGTCCACAATCATGAGGCCCAACTCATGCAGGGCCAGGTCCTGTGGGGAGCATATAGGGCTGAGGCATGGGACCGGTTGGCTCATGATCTCACCAGTGCCACAGGGATTCCAAGGACTGGTGAGCAGGTCCATCACCACCATGTGGACCTGAAGAGACGTAAGCAGGACCAACTGAACCTTTGGATCCAGGAGGCCCGGCAAATGCCCAACGCCCCACTACTGAGTAAGTTACATTTAATTATGTATGTAAGAAATTAACCTAGCTGATATTATGGAGATGTGTATTCCAATATTACTTTACTTATATTACAGCTGCAGGTGTCCGTTCTGCGAACCGCAGAGCCTATGGTGATAGGCTGGTGCTGTTGTGCCACTAGGCAAGTCAGTAATCCTCTCCCTGTAACTGTAAAGAAATATAAAAGTATGACAGTTAGCAAAAGAGTGCAGTGTAGTCACTAAGTAATAAAATGTGCAAGTAACAGTGTAAGAGTGTTTGCAAGTATTGCTTGATTACAAAAGTGTGTTGCAGTCTGTAATCCAAACAGAAAAATGAAAATGTCTGAAATAAAATCTGAAATAAAGATGCCCCACCTGTAATACAATAGTACACAACCTGCAGCAGGCTGAAAAGTACAGCTGCAGAAGATGAGCAAATCACATGTGTGAAATATATCCCTGTTGAAATACTGAAACATGACAGAAGTGAGACTGTTGGAAAGGATTGTAATAACTACAGGTAAAACGTGTCAATAAAGCCTAGAAGTAAGTACCATCCTGAATTTTAAATTAAAACAAGTGAGAGAGTGTGAGAAAGAGTTATGAATCCACCAATAAAGTAGTAATAACCCCTGAATAAAGTATACTGCAGTCAGTACAGAATGAAATGAATGTGACAAGCAGAACCAAACTGCAAAATGTGTTCAAAATGTTGCTGCAGCTGGAATGTGTATCCCAAAATCTGGATATGTTGCTCTCAGTCTGCAATATGCAGATAGTATGATTGTCTGAAATACCAAACATCCACAGTTGTCTATAGCTATATAAAGCAAATGTAGCAGGATGATGTAGCTGAACAAAGCCAGATATGAACGTGTATGAATAACAATAAAATGTATACCGATGTAGCAGTAACAGTCCTATCACCAACTTGAAGTAGTTATCACATAGGAAACTGTAGGTAGTAGTGTGTATATATCTGCAGCTATTAGAAATGTACAGCATATGTATTGGTATTTGAAGGTGTTAATTATATTTTCTTCACCCTACCCTATAACCACATATAATCCATTCCACGTGAAATTGGTATGTGCAATCACAATTAACACCCCTGGACATTTGTTCTGTTGGGTCATACATATTTGCATGTACGTTGATGCATCTGCCCTGTTCATACATCCAAACCTGATGGCCTGTTGCCATCAATAAACCCTGCATGTTGTTGGACTGCGTATTGCTGTTCAAATTATGCATGTGTTATGCTCGCTGTTCAATGGTGTGAATATCTGGGTGTTTGGTTAATGGGAATACTAATGCATGCTGTTACAACTAATTGAATGGTATTATGTTACTAACCCAAACTGTCATGACATAATGCAAAACATAGGCGACAGGAAGGCGGGTTCCAGAGGACCCACCTCTCCCACCTCAGCTGGCGAGTGCACCTGGCAGTAGTGCCCAGTCTGGACCCTCCTCTGGCCCTGTGCCATGGGGGTGGAAGCGCTGCAGGGGATGGGGCTCGTCCCCCCTCTGCAAGTGTGGTTGGATGAGAACCACCACTCATCCTCCGTAGCATCCAGACTGTGGTGCGTAGGGAGATCCAGGAATCTGTTCTTGGGCCCCTATGCCAGCTTGAGGCACAGGTGGCACAACTTACGGGCATGCCTGTTGCCCGGCCTACACAGCCCCCAGCACAGCCCCATCCTGGTCAGTGAAGGAACAGTGGCAACTACCCATGGGTGGGGATATCAGTTCCACTGTTGCCATCTGTGGGCTCATGGGCTCTGGATATCCAAACATCCGTCCCCATCAATTGTGTAACCCCCGCCACTCATGTCATACACCACTCCTGTATGCATCTTGTTTGTCTTATCTGTTGACCTACACAACCTACCTCCCCAGCTATACTGACTTCCTTTACCTGACATACCACTCTCACCTGAAAAAAAAAAAGGGCACTCTGTACCCACAAAAAAATTATGCCCCATACATAGCTGCCCATTCCGCACACGTCTGCTGGACATGGAAACTATCAATTACAATTGGCTGTACAACAAGTATTATTGTTGCCCTGACACCTCTCGGGGGTGGAAGGTTTCAAATGTCACACCAAATTACATACATATGCACAGCTGTTGCTGATGAAGAAATGGGCAGCTATGGGCCTTACCTACATCCCTCCTGCAAAACTCAAGCTTGTTTCCCTACTGTCTTACCCTCTTTGTGACCCCTTTTTCACCACTTTCCTGTCTCCCCATTTTCATTTCTTTCAAAGAAAATAGCGTGGGTGTGCGCCAGAGTAAGCACTGTTAAGCAGTTGTAAGTGGGTCGTGATGCGCAGTGGTCCGGAGCCCCGCAAACCAGTGCTAACCTGGTTACAACTGCTTAAAAGTGCCTTAGTCACTCTGATTGACAGGTCCTGTAGTCAGTTCAAAAGCAAAAAAAAAATCCCACTGTCAGTCCTGAACCCAGGACCTTGGAAACAGTCTGCATGACTTACCACTAAGCCATGACTGTTACATAAGAACATTGTGCTACAATAAATATATCATGTAATAGTAGGAATGAATGTAAAGGGAATATAGGATGTGTAGTACACAAAGCATGTCATGTATATTTACTGTCAAATCTAGTGGATTTCTATAATAGTAGTGTGTGAACAGAAACAGCCATGCTAGTTGATAGCTAGTAGGTAATAATGTCAGTTATTATACATATATAATATATTTTATATATATATATATATATATATATATATATATATATATATATATATATATATAAAATATAGTTGTAGGTGTCAGTGTACATACACACTTAGTACAGGAAACAGGAAAATGAATGGAGAAATGTGAATCTAAAACACAGCCGAATTATGAGAAAATACTAACCTTTACACTCACAGAACAGTGTCCACAGCATACCAGCATGGTCCCCACCCTTACAATCTGAAAGGGCAAGCCTATCTCAATCCCCTTTTATAGCACTGTCCTGAAATCACAGTGAGAACTGCAATCAGTACACAACTGGCTGCATGCAATTAGCAAATGCTGGCTTACAATTGGTGCAGAGGCCATCCATGGACATATGCAGATACCTAAAAAAGCATCCTGTACTCCCACTCCACACATGCAATACTTTCATTGCACCATCTGGAGGCAGAGAGAGAGAGAGAGAGAGAGAAAAGAGAAAAAAAAAAATAAAACACAAACAAAACATGTAAGACAAACTAAGTTGAAGCTGTCATCAGTGTCAGTATCAAGCTGGGCTAGCAGCAGCAGGAAGCTATACTACGTAACAACCAGCTGCGACAAACACAGGTAATGTAAAGTAACAAGTTAATAGTCTACATACTGTGAACCCTCCTTATGTGTTATTGGTCTGTATCTATATGTATGTCTATGTGATAAGTCATGTGCACGTAGTTTTACACAAAGGGGATGACTATACATTACATGTCATTCAGTGTTAGGCCATGATTCTGGCACCAGTTGTCCGTTTCAGTGAGGCCTGTCTGTAGGATGTGTGTGTCAGCTGGTGTAACAACTATGGCGCTTAGTTCGCAGTCATCTGGGAACTTTGTCATCCACAACCCGACAATGTTTGCTTTCACATCTGAGAAGTAAATGCCAAACAAGAGGGGTCCTAGGCCAGAGCCCTGTGGGATACCACATGTGACTGGCTTTGAGTCTGACATGGCTCTCGCAATTTTGACTTTATGGATTCTGTTGTTCAACCAGTTTGCAACCCATCATGTGACATATGTATTAACATTTAAGCTGATGAGCTTGTCTATGATGCCTGAGTGGAGTACTGTGTTGAAGGCCTTAGGCAAGTCCAGGTAGGCTGTATGGACTGCTTTGCCCTCATCAATGGCTGTAGTGACTGTTTTGAAATGGTCAACCAGGTTCAAAAGGCAGGTCAGCCCTTCACAAAGGCAAACTGGGTTGGATCAAGTGTCTGCAGGTACCCAATATCGCTTTATATGAGTCCCATAATGAATCTTTCCATAGCTTTGCAGACCAGGCTGGTTAAGCTTATGGGGCGGTAGTTCCCAGGGTCAGTAGAGGTGCCTCCTTTGTGGAGTGGGACCACTGTTGCTGTATGCCAGTGTTCAGGTACATATCCCATAGTAAGGCCAAGGTTAAATATCAGTTTTATATGCGGTTGTATCTCCTCTTGGAGTTCACGTAGCACACATCCAGGGATACCATCAGGTCACATTGATGCTGTGTGTTCTGCTTTGCTGAGGGAGGCCCTCACCTGGACATCTGAGATGATAAGGAGGTTACATTCAGCTGTGATAAGTATTTCTAAGTTTGGGGGAGAGGGAGGGGGGATATTTGCACTGAACCTGTCTGCCAGAATGTTGCCAATATCTGTGGGTTCAGTGAATTTTATGTAGGTGTGTACTAACTCAGAGCATATCTGAGGCTTTTGGTCCATGTGTCTAACAAACCTGAAGAAGGCCTTGTGGTTATCTATAGTGTCCTTGGCCATTTCCCTCTCAGAGTTGGCCTTGGATGCTGTTATGAGAGAACTTAGCTTATTACTAGTGCCAACCACAGATGCCTTCCCTTTATGTGATTCTGCTCTGTCCTGCAGTAGCCTCCTTCTATCGTTATACAATTTGTCTTTGGCTGTGGTCCACTAGACAGGATGCTTAACCTTTGTGCATAGGGTCTGGGTTAGAATTGTGTGTGCATGTTCCATGCATTCTTTGGGATGTCCGTGGGAAGCATTTGCAAAGGGGTCAGCATTGTGGGTTGTGGCTTCCACTGGCCCAGTGGGCTATGGATACCATCTCAGTCCTAACAAGTGAAAATCTGTCTATTCACATATATATCAAAGTAGTCTACTGTGCTGGTGGTGGTGGTGGGATATGTATATCCAGGCCGATTAGTTTGTGTCCAGATCACACTAGTGGATGACGTTCCACATACAGTACCTTGTTATGAGCCCCCAGAGTGAGGTGGTGCATTGGACCTGTCTCAGTGTGCTGACCGATGGGGCTTGGTACTATGTTGTATGGAATGTGGCAGGTATTGTTGCACAGGTGTTGGCTGAGCACTGATATCTGGCCATGTACATGTTTATCCACCAAGAGACAACATGTGCTACATAGGGTAGTAGTATATCACTACAGTTGAGTATCATGTATAGTATGTGTGCCATATTTGCTGACATAGTTTGCTGATATCCTGTTTGTGTTCTCTTTCAGGGACATGGCGTCAGTGAAATCCTGCCTACTCTGCTGCAGAAGATGAAGAGATACACCAGAGCCTGGTGCGGGATTATGACATACTGTTTTCCGCACCAGCCAGAATCAGCAGGAGAGGGCTGCACTGTGGCAAGACCTTGTCCGTAGGGTAGACATTGGCACGCATAATAGGACATATGAGCAGGTGGGCATCACTGCAGTGATTTAATCAGAAATGTCCATCAGCTGTGTGGATATCCACAGGCAACAGGTCGCCACAGGAGGTGGGGCGGCCACACATCCCCCTCAGCAGACTGGTGCGGCTACTCCTAAGTGTTGTGGCTCCATCCCAGGAACATCAACAGCAACACACCTGCATTAGGATGGAGACTGGATCCACACAGCAACACGACATGGAGCGTGCAGGTAATATGCCATATGTACACTTGACTGTTCTGTACACTGTTAGTTTATGCATGTGTAAGGTGTGTCCTTGGTATGTAGCTGTCAACATAGTATGTAATTGTGCAGGTGTGATATTGCCAATATCAGCAGCTGACATGTGAAAGGCAACTGGTGTACTACTGAACTGTATCATATGCAGTATCAATGGCACAGTTGTGCCCACTGACATTAATCCCCTCATTTCTGCAGGTCCCTCTGGTGTTACAGCAAGGCAGCCCATCCATGCTGGTGAGTGTGTTTTAACAATACCTATAATAGTCCTGATAGTGCTAGTAATAATAGTGTAACCCAGTAGTGCTCTGTGTGTATACTGCAGGGTGTGCATGTGTGCATGTGTGCGTGTGTCCACGTGTGCATGTGTGCATTTGTGCATGTGTGCATGTGTGCCTGTATCCACATGTGCCTGTTTGTCCTCAGAGGAGTGGTTTAAAGCAGTAACTTGTAGTTTATTGGCCATTTTGGGTCATTTCCTGTCTTTTCCGCCCTGCTATGCGCTTTGGCAGTTGCTAATTGCCAATTGCATTTGCACACTAGGGCACCCGGGTTTAAACAGGTTTAAACTTGGGCTACCTGTCCACTCTTCAAATTTTCCTTAAAACTACCTTCCTGAACATACTGATCAAATCAGGGATCCTTTAACTAAAAGAATTCGCAATTGTTTAA
>NW_025056571.1:0-6870 GCF_019279795.1 Protopterus annectens | reverse complement strand
TCACTGGTGCATTACATGATGGTAGCTTGTTCGGTAGCTGAGTGGAGCCTGCTTATAAATATAGTAAATAGAAGGGGCCAAGAGCTGTACCTTGAGGACACCTACAGGAACTGGATGGAAAGTTGAGAAGGGATGTTGCCATTGTACAGCCTGTTGTCTGACATGAGGATAGCTATTGAACCTGGAAACTATAGGCCAAGAAAGACATGGTTAGAATTTTATTTAGTACTTTAGGATGAGTGACAGTTTTGAATGCTTTGGATGAGGGTATGATGTAAGATTTTTTTCCAGTTGGTGGTACATGTGTCACTGTTATGGAATGGTTAAAAATATGAAGACTGGATAGGCCAGTTGGTCTGCTGTTATTTTGATACATTCTCCTGGAAGATTATCTGCAGGTTGATGTGTGGGTTTTAGATTTTGGAGATGTTTTTTTGATTGTTGGGGTATGGACAAGTTTTAAGGAAAAGGATGTTGTGAGGTTACTTAGCTGAGTAGGTGGTGGGGGAGTAGAGGAGGGATTACTTTTGACAAAGAGATAAAACTATTTGGATGAAGTGGTTGTTGAACTAGGAGACAGTGTCCCTGGTGTCATTATTGGCTGTTGCCATTTTTTTTTTTTTTTTTTTTGACTAAGGGGTTGAGAAGAAATGTTAGTGATGCCCAGAAGAGCTTTGGGTCATGATAGTGTTTTTCCTGGACATTAGTATAAAAGTTTTTGTCTGTTTTAACACAGTATTTTGTACAGTTTCCAAGATGTCTAAAGTTTTTCCAGGTGCTTTGAAATAAGTTTTCAGAACATTTTTTCCTAAGCTTTGTCCCTAATGATAAACAGTTGTTTGGCTTCTTTTGTTAACCAAACTATTTTGTTAAATTCTCTACCTCTTGACACAATTTATTAAATATCCCAGTTGCATAGCTTCAAGTTAGAAATAATAGATTGTTGTTGGAATTTGCTGAGGTTGCCTGGCTGCTTATACTCTCGTTGTTTGTGGGTATTGTTTTGCTGCCTTATAGCAAAGATAGGAAGATGGTCACTGACAGTGTCTGGCAGGCAACCACTGGTGGTTGTTTGGTTTGGCAATGATAATCCAATCTAATGCAGATTCTCTAATGGTATTTTTGTTAATCCTAGTTGTGGTGCTGACAAAATTAACTTAAATTATAGGGGTTTATTGTGCAGGTGGGGGGCTTCTGGGAATAATAGTTGACAGTCAGTGCTGAGGTCTCCAGTATGATTATTTCATAGATTATATTAGAGGATATCCAGAAAGGATTTTTTCGGCAGTGTTATTATTATTATTACAAAGAGTATGTATGGGGATGTCATGCAAACGCTTTTCATACTGTTTAGTTTTAGCTGCGAGACGAGTATTTCTGCATTACTAAATTGGGAAGTGGGTTGGGATGGCAAGTCATTTCAAGGGTATTTTTATAAGAAAAAAATGGATATCCCTCCAGCCTTTTTGTTTTGTCTATCAGTTCTAAAGATACTGTAGCCTGATGGGAGAATTTCTTTGTCTTTTATATCTGGTTTTAGCCAATGTTCTGTAGTGTCTAATATTTGGGGAGTAGAAGGAAATATCTGTGTGTTTACATATATGTGTAGGTTTACTATCATAATATCAAATGCACTTTGTTGAGCCACATTTTGGAAAGTCTGAACACCAAACACTGAAAATCCTGAGCATTGAAATTCCAGAATGCAAAATTCTGCTCATCTCTCGACCCATGGTGACACTTGTTTCTAGGTCTGCAGCATAAGGGAAAGTCGGACTTTTATGTATTTATGGAGATATTAAAATTCAGCATTCTGGTTTTCGTGGATACAAGTCAGTTATATGACTAAACTATGAATCAAATTGCATTCAACATTAAGATAATAAATGATATATATATATTTAGATAGATTATATATATATATATATATATATATATATATATATATATATATATATATATAGTATTATGCTTCTGAGGTTCATATTGAGGGATAATAGTCCTGCTTGTGCGTTTTGCATAGAGAATGGAGATGTGTGTGGTTTTGTGGTGTGCTGGTTGGAAGATCAAGGTTTGTGTGGCTATCCTTTCTAAATATCAATTATGATATAAAGTGTTTGTTGGGAGGGTAACATTTGCTTTTGATTTATGTTTTAATTGGTGCTTAGATAGATATGTTTATGGAAATAAGCAAGCATGATAAAGTATAGGTTAGGGGAGATTGTGTGGTTATAAAATGTTGAATTTTGGTTTGTGATATAGTGGTTTAGGGTAAGAGATAGTGAGCGGGAAGGTGTGTATGGAATGAGGTTAGGTTTAGGTTTAGGAAAAGTAGTATTAAGAGTTGAAGGATGAGCATAGTGGATAAAATAGATGAGTCAATGGATATATGAGGTGTGAGGAGAGTGGACGAAAGTGATTTTTTTTTGTGAGAGGTGAGGATTTGTACAGATTTTGTGATGAGTTGGGATCTTTCCCTTCTTCCTACCTGCATAGTGATGCAATATCAATAAGCAGTAACCACTTTTTTCACCTTATTTTTAAAACTGCAACATCTGGGACAAGGTTACCAAGTACTGGAGAGCTTACAATCCACTTCTCAAGAATCATCTTGGTATTTGTACTTCTGTTTTGTTCCTGGTAGAGAAGGAACAGAGGGACATTTTTTCTTAGAATTCCTAGAGACTACCTATCACTGGAAAGCTTGATAACTGCTTCGTAGGAGCCGATTTGGGATTGATGTTACGGCTTAGCTCCTGGTGAGTGGAGGGAGAAGGAGACCACTGAGTTCTCTCTCTGACTGGGTAATGTGAGTGGTACTTTCATAATCGGTCTGTGTGAAATTCTGGTGGAAACCAGTTGAGTTTTAATTTTGAATTGTGGTGCAGCATGTCTTGCTATTGTGCTGACCTGTTGAATGTACAAGCCAGGGCATCTACCAGGAGAGGGCTACAACAAACCTGCCACATCTGGGACCATACTGCTGATCACCAAAGCACCTGTGACACACCTCTCAGAAACAGTTTGGGATTAATGCTACTCTGCTGCTTCTGGTGAGAGAAAGAGGAAAGAGACACTGATTCCTAGCTGTGGGAAGCTGTGGTGAGACCAGTACTAGTAACTGCCAGAAGTATCAATAAACAAATTCTGTCTTTTCACAGAGAACTGAAGATTAGCTACCATCTTAACTAACTTCAGAGTATCACCCTAAATACTACATAAGTCTTCAGGATTTAGTATGACAGTCTCTTTCCAAACCCTGAGTACTAGGAGCACCCCAGTCCTCCACCCTCTGGCAGCATGGCTTAGCACTCTGCTCACATCCCATCTGTGACCAGTCTGATTGCATTAGATTTCCTAAGGCAGTGTCAAAACTGCCTTATGCTTACAAATTGATTGTACATCCTGTGAGATATGTAAATATTTAAAAAACAAATATGGATGCAAGCTTCTTCCGTCAGTCCTCTTTCAGTAAGCGCCATTCCTCTGCAATACTACATCAGCCACAGCACACTACTAGGCCAATAACTTATCCTGTTGTTGTAAAGAAAATCTGGCTACTATCTCCAACAATGTGGAAATTATCCCAGTCTCTGCTCGCACATACTGCAACTCCACAAAGTTCACCCAAGAGTCTTCAGGAAAGCAGGCTTAAGCCCATAAGGCCTGCTACGGGTATTTAAATAACCTTCAGGAATAAACCTTTCTGGTAGAAATCCCATAACAAATAGACTAAACAGCAAAAGAAGGAAAATAATGAAACGTTACAAGAAATCCCCATCCCCTCCACCTCAAGGCCTCACTGAAACATTCAGGGAAGGGACATAAGAGGCCTGTTAGAAAATGTAAAGCTGGATATGAACTTAAGGAAACTACAAATCTGTCTTCAGCTATGTTGGAAAAATAAGAAATAATGTCCAAAAATACAGTAACCTCATCCTTAATAATATCACAGACTCTGATCCCAGGGAAATAGCCAATATATTAACAGACATATCTTTTAATATTTAACCACAGTATAAATTAAAATAATAAATGTAAAAAGCACAAATGGTGACTGCATAAAAGCTTTAATCAAAAGGTCTAGCACTTCATCAACAAGCTGCCTTCAAGGACTCGTACATTTCAAAAATACAAAACCCTTTAAATAATAAAAAAGTAAAACAAAGACTGATTTTAGTCATTTTTCTTGTTGTTTATGTATCTGGCTAAGTGTAATTTTTTGGATGTTTTCTACTCTGGCTTCAGTTAAAAGGGTTTTGTGACCAGTCAGACACTACCAGTTCATCAAATGCAAATAAATGAATTAATAAATAATATAATATAATATAATATAATATAATATAATATAATATAATATAATAAAAGAAAAATATTCATAAGGGCAAGCATTTTGATGGCAGCTCCCAAGAACCGAAAGACACTTGTATGTAAATGCTCCCACTATCATGTTTTATGTTGGTTTAAATGGTAGGATAGTTGTTGCCTTACTTAATTTGGCTTCTATGGTAATTTTGCATGTGTTGTATTGCGATTTTAATATCAATTTGTATTTATGCAATATTTCACTTTTGTGAACTATTTCTACAAATACATCTGTTAGGTCAAATGTTTGTTTGTCTTTCGGCTTTTCCCGGTTAGGGGTCACCACAGCAGAACTCTGGTCCGCTAATGATTGGCAGTTGATTTTTACGCACTGGCTTGCCAGGCCTGACGCACAACCTTCAACGAAGGTACGCCCATTCACGCATGTCTCCACGAAGAAGATGCTCTAGCTGAGAATCGAACCGGACAGCGTCTTACTGTGAGGCGACAATGCTACTGCAGCACCACCACCGCGATCTGTTAGGTCAAATAATGTCTACAAAAGATTTTCTACTGCAAGTAAGTGTGTGTGTGGGGGGTGGGGATTGGGGGAGGTTATAAATTCTAGGTTAGAGTAGCCGGCTTTCTCTTTTCTGTTGCTATGCAGACTTCTGCTCTCCCCTTTGTTTTATTTTCTCTCTATCCCTTACAATGCACTGCTTCATTTTGGCTAGTCAGGTTTATGCTTTCACTTTCATCTGGAGGTTATTTTACCATTTTGGATGCCTTTTACCATTCCTTACCAGTTAATGCTGTTAAATTTGAGCTTTTTAGTGTTTTTATTACTCTAAAGTGAGAAACACTGCATTAATATGAGTAGGATGTCCTTTTAAGAGAGCAAAAGAGGCACCAGCAGGAAGTATATAAAAAAAAAAAAAAAAAAAAAACAAACAACTACATTTCAGCTATATTAGAGTTGCTATCCCTACTAAAAAAACTGCCAGACTTCTTACCTTCAGGTGTGTGACTGGCAGTTTTCCCTAAACCTAAAGGAGTAACTGGAGTGTTACAGTATCGTCCTATACTGAATTAGAAAGAGTTGTGTTATAATACACTTAAGACATGAAGGAAGGATAGGAGTGCTGCTCTATATAGAAAGGCTGATGAAGTTACCTTGTCTGTTTGGTTTCAAATGTAAAACTGGTTAAAAAAGGAAAGGTCAACTATAAAGATGGTATACATGTGTGTGTGTGTGTGTGTGTGTGTGTGTGTGTGTGTGTGTGTGTGTGTGTGTGTGTGTGTGTGTGTGTGTGTCTGTGTGTGTGTGTATGTGTAGGCACATCTCTCTCTCTCTCTATATATATATATATATATATATATATATATATATATATATATATATATATATATATATATATATATATATATATATATATATATATATATATAAAGGGTATAAAAGATATATTGGTGTTCTAAGCACATCATTAAGCCATGTATCATCACTGTATGCATGTCATTAATCAGTGCTAACCCCATTTACACAAAAAAGTAATAAATGACACACTGTACATGTTAAAAATACACTCACAAACCACACAAAAAAATCTCTTGATCATATAATACACATATCTACAAATTTATTTTATAAATTTAGAATGAAAAAAATTAAAGTGCAATGAAAAATAAAAAGAAATCACAACAGCAGCCGGCCAGTCAGCAAATGCCTTTAGTGACAAAACAGACCCTAATCAAAAAAATTCACATTAAATAACCTTAAGCAAACTAGAACATGAAACTAAACCATAATTCTAACACACCTTAACTGAACCCATTGTAATGAATGGGAAACAGAGATCCAAGCTATGAAAAATACAGAGAAATAAAATAACAAAATATGTAGGGTGATGCAGGTTGCCACGCTTGATAAAGCTTATTTAATAAACCTGTTGTACTAGATGTTTCATTTATGACACACCAAACTCCCACATATTCCATATTTGTAGATACACAGCCACTGCATCTTCTTGACACATCTGAGTCTGCATCATAATAGATCGCCTACAAAATCTCATGAAGCTTAGCTCAAATGCACTATTCTTACATTTCATGCACTGCAACTCTTTATTTTATGAGCGAGCGAATATATACTAAAAGCATTTTTTGCAGGGGGCAAGCCCTGTATACCCACTTTGTGAGTGATATTGCCACCACCACCCTACTTTATTATTTGCACTCTGAGGTGAGAGTGATCACTGACAGGCAGCATAACACCCTTTGGTTTCTAAAAGGTTCACCAGTCTTAGTCCTCCCACAGATGAGCAGTAGGTGGGCACTATGATCTCACTCCATTATGAAGTGAGCAACATAAAACAAGGAACTGCTACCTTGAGCTATTATGCGCAAGCAATTTTTACTCTAGCCTCCATGATTTAACAAGTGACTCCAAGCATAGTAAGGGAGGTGTGGGGGATGTGGGGGGCATAGCCCCCCCCCATATTTTAAATATTTTGAACTATATACATGGATACTTGCAATTCCAATATATTACTGTTCCATGAACAT
>NW_025056570.1:0-6884 GCF_019279795.1 Protopterus annectens | reverse complement strand
AAGCAAGAACTAAAAATGAAATTAAAATACAGGAACAATTCAAAAAAACACTATGAAATTAAATACAGGAACTTCAAAAAAACACTTCTGCCAATGAATCCTCTATAAAGGACATGCAGCAAAAAATAATTGATCTGGAGGCTAGAGCAAGGCGTAATAATGTGCTGATCAGAGGCATACCTGAGAAGTTTGAACAACCACAACTTCTCAATATTGCAGAGGAAATATTTGGTCTCTTCCTGGAAAACAAAGATCTTGCACAAATATTTACAATTGAGAAAATACATAGGACTTTGAGAAAAGCACAAGTCCCAGACACACCCAGGGAAATCTACATTAGACTACTAAATGCCTCACATGCCCAATCACTCTTGCAAGCTGCAAAAAACAAGAAATCCATTATATGGAGAGGATCAAAAATCACAATTGCCCAGGACTTGCCACTTCCTATAAAACAATCCAGACAAACACTGTCGCCTTTCTGTAAGTTTCAGATAAATAAAACCATAAAATTCCAGATGAAATATCCAGCTACTCTCTCCTTTCAGCACAAAAACGTCACATACACCAAAGACCTTCAAGAAGCGAAATCCACATTTCACAAAGCATTTGGTGAAATTCCAGCAATCCCCAGCTAAGCATAAAGCAAGAAAGATTACACAACCAACCATCTGAGCATCAAACTAAATAAACAAACTGACCCTAATAAAAATAAATGATCTCACATACCTACAAGCCTCCTGCTGATGCCCTACAAATGAACTGATGAAAAAGCAGACCCAAAACAACCTTCTTAACTCGGCAATCTGACAGAGGTATCTCTTCAACTTTTGCCTTTCTAGTTTTCTTGCTAAAAAGCACCTCTCCGTCTCAACGTTCGATCAGTAGGCGAAGAAACCGTTTATCATGTTGTCACAGTGACCTATGACCTAAAAGTGTAACCTGATAATATTTCTTACAGGAAACCACTTGTTCTACTGTGGTACCATCTCAATATATGTTATGTCAACACTCATAGCAACTCCGACCTCCTATCTAAACACTCCGTGCAGGGAAAAACAGAACATATGGCTTAAAGGAAGGAGAATATGTCCTTAGGATCCTCACAATGCTGCACATGTGCATCGGACAAGAGAGAGAAGCCAAATTTGTCCTTCTGGAAACCAGTTAGGTTTTACAGCCTTTACTTTTTCTTTATGTTTTACTGTCAGAGTCAAGCTCTTATGCTAAGAACCCCTTAGCTTGGCCCGGCTTGGGACGGAGCAGCGCGGATGAACGTCCTTATTTTAAATGCCTTGACTGCTGATGATATCGGCTACTGTCAGCGTCTTACCACGGAAGAAAGAAGCAATAGTTTTGGAACAGAGACCTTGTTGAAAGTTGTTGAAAACCTAATTGTCATGCTAACTGCTATTTGAAAGAATCTGTTGAATCTAAGATTATTGTAACCTGATGGCAGTGTTTGTTCATTGGAAATGTTTTTATCTTGCCAGGATTCAATTAGTATGAGAAGCTCTTGAGGGAAATCCAGTATGAAATGATCCTAAAGTTACCGTCTGGGCCACTGATGTTGTGATGAAATACACTGAATGTAAGGGGAGTGGAATAATGACTGGAAGTCTTACGATTAGGATTAGTTTAATTTGTTCTGGATGCCTGATCTGAATTAGAATGAGTATCTCTACTGAGTAGTGCTTGTAAGCTCATCGGACAGATCCATGGGTTTTAATATATGGTTTGGAGGACTAAGGTACTTACTAGTTCTGATGGGAAAGCAGAGTGGTTCCTATACAAAAGTTAGATCAAAGAACAATAGAAGGATGTTAGTGCATGGCAAAGTAAGTGCAATAATAGTGCGCTTCTGCAGCTCCGGTTAGAATGGACAGAACACATTAACACTGCTTCTGCCAAAATGACATTTGACAGGACTGTCAGGCTGGCATATTTAGTCACAAATGCACATATCCTTATGCCAACTCACAGAACTGCATTGTATTTTTGACCTGACGCTAATAATAGGTAACAAGGAGTACACTGTAGAACTCTCACTGTTTGAACAAGGTTTATAATGGAACAGAGCAGACCATGTGGTATACACACAGGACTCTACTCTAGTTAAGTACAGACAGGCTGACTTTTCTTAAAATCAGCATAAATAATGCAGGCTAAGGACCTATGTTATTGCCTCGATATCCAGGGTAATCTAGGGAAATATCAGCTACCCTACATCTTCCCTAGCTGTCATATGACCTCTAAACAACTGCATTGTCTTTAGCCATATCAAAAAAAAAAAAAAAAAGAATGATTTTCTCATGCAGCTATAGGCAGATTTTGGAGGTAGCCTATATCAGCTCTGTGATGTAGGACGTGCTGCTCCTGGGTACTCCCCAATAACTTGGATGCAGTTAACATACTAGGGGTTGTAGGATCTAGATGTGGTGGAAAGTGAGTGACCATCTAGGGTAGGCCCAATAACTGCATGTATACACAACAAGCTGAACAGCTGATGCGAGCTGTCTGTAATCTTCAGACAGGAAGTAATGGATGGAGCATTTAATAAGACAAAGGGGAGAATGTTGTATACCCCAGGGGACAATAATCAGGAGTCCACTTGGTATGATTTTTTGTACTGTTTATAATTCTGTTAAAAGGGAAAAGAAGAAGGAAAAAATCTCTTCAACTATATGTACAATGTGTTTTGCTTAACTCTTTTGCTTGAACCAAGTACATGATTGGCTCACATTATAAGTTAATTAACTAAATAACAAATGTCAATTTTAAGAGCAAGAAGCTCAAGTGTGGGTAGTAAGTTGGATTTTGGAATGTTGGTAATCTTTGTAAAATAGTTAGTCATGTAAATAGTATTTTTTATCTCTTTCAGATAGAAGTAGATTGTGGTTAAGCACGGGGAGGTCTGAGAGAGGAGGCTGTCACTATACCTATTTTTACTATATACTTATCCCCAATAAAAAACAAAAATACTATATATAAACATCTCTACTGGCACTCTAGCTATTTATTCCTACATAATCTATATACCCCTCTATTAAAATCATTAACTCTAGCAATAAAGTCCAAACTTACCAACCCACTAAATAATCCTAATGTTTTCGAAAGATTCATGGGAAAATTAAAGGGTTACAAAAAAAAAAAAGGAGCCTAGTACTACATCTTATTCAAAAATCTCTTTGAAATTACCTTTCCAAGAAATGCACATGAAAAGGAGCAATGGGTGAATGACACTAAAAAGGGGGATAAAACAAATAATAGCTGCAGGGAACTGCAGGTCTCCAAAGGGTAGCAATAGTTGTTAAAAACTCTTTGAGGTTCATCATAGCCACTGGTGGAGATCCAAAAGCAGATGGTGCTATCTAACATGTTCTATCCCAGCTTAACAAAAAATACTTATATTAACTTAATGTTCATCAATGGTGATCTTGCTATAGCTTCATCTTAATCCTTTTTTTCCATACTTTTCTAGAAATATATTACTTATCGAAAATTCCACAACCACCTAATGATCCTTGGGTGACTGGAACATGACCATTAGACGAACTGGACAGAACTTGCAAATCCAAAAACAACCTTTGGGTATTACTAACACTCTAAGTGATATAATGGAATTTAAGTTATTTAATCCTTTTGAACTTTTCAGAAAAGACCCCTCTGTTAGTAACTACACATTCTTCTCAGTGTACCACAAATCCTGGTGCAGGATAGACTTTTTTTTAATCTCAGTACTTTATTCATCTTATGAAATAGTATATAACAGTGACCCTAGCACTATCTCTGACCATGCTAAAATTAATCTTAACATAAATATCTATAAACCTAATCATGAGAACCGCATCCCTACAAATTGGTCCCTTAATTCTAACCTCTTGAACAACAAGTCCCTTCACCAAGAAATCCAAGAATTCCTCTCACAGACAACAAGTTCTTTTGAAAAGTCAGACATCTCCCTAGATATAAAATGGGCAGCTGCTAAAGTCACCTTAAGAGGTATCCTTATCCAAAAGGTATCCCTAATTCAGAAACAGTGTAAATCGTGTACCTTGGCACTAGAAACAGAACTAAGAAAACTAGAATCAGAGTGGCAAACTAGGTTTTCTGTAGATATTGAAAAACAGATGATCACCCTTCAAAAACAACTATACAAATTACACCTAAATCAATACTCTCTTATGGAATCCAGACTTATTCATAGATATGCTGAATGGGCATAAACACCTTCTAAAATTCTAGCAAGAATAATAAACATTAAGCCCCCACCTACCACAATAAAACAAATTAACCATAGGGGTAAATCCTTCTTCACAGATAAAGAAATCATACATGTATTTCAAGAAGTGTATAAAGAAATCTACGGACCCCAATTACTCAATTTAGAAAGCCTAGATGATCCTTTCCTAGATGAATTACAATTTCCAGTAATAAGTGACACCCACAACAAACTGCTAAAGGCGCCTATAACTGTGAAAGAAATTATTTTAGCCATTAATAAACTGAAACAAGGTGAAGCCTCAGGTCCAGACGGCTATGTGTCAGAATTCTACAAGGCCTTTAAGCAAGTCCTAGCTCCTATTATACTCAAGGTTTATAATCATATAATCCAAATTGGCATTTCTAACTTATATATTAATAACTCCAAGACTATTCTTATACAAAAATCATACGACATTAACCTCACTGCAAATGACTATCACCCAATTGCTTTAATTAACCTTGACATAAAGATTCTATCCTCTGTCCTGGCTTATAGACTAAAAAATATATTACCACTTATCATATCTTATGACTAATTATGTGTCATGAACAATAGGCATGTATGAGACAACACTCTATCCATTGAAGCCATAACCAATATGACAAAGTATGACAAATCTCCCAAATATGCAATTTCGGTTGATGCCCAAAAAGCTTTTGACAGGATAAACTTAAAATTTCTCTTTAAAATTATGAAACACGTCTCTATCCCTGAAGAATACATCAAAATGGTTGTGACCCTCTATAATAAGGCATGTACTACCCTAAACATAAACAAGAAGAATTCAAGTCCAATTCAAATAATAAACGGTACAAGGCAGTGTTGCCCACTATCACCTTACTTATTTAATCTATATCGTGAAGTCCTCTTGTTAAAATTAAGCCAAAAACATTCCATCATCCAGTCTATATATATAAAATACCAGTGAAATATACCGCCTTCGCAGACAATCTAAATATTTACTTGGAACTACCTTCAACTGATCTAGAAACAATTCTAAACTCTATTGGCAAATTTTCACAAATCTCAAACTATGCCATTAATCCCAACAAATCAATAATTTTTCCTTTAAACCCTCTTAGCCACAAATAATTTTTCATTCCAGAAACAAAGATCAAAGTTAATTATACACTTAAATATTTGGTATAAACTTCTCCCATCCCCAACATGAACTAATTAATAACAATTTATACAAATCATGGTCAAAAGTCATGGAAGATCTCACAAGGTGGAAGAATCTAAACCTTTCCCTCCTCTCAAAAGTAGCTATTATAAAATAATATCCTGCCCAAAATTATTTTCCATTCTCTTTGCCCTTAATCAAAGCATTCCAAATACTTTCTTCTCAAAATTGAATACTATATTGGGGAAATTGTGTGGTACCCTAAACATGTCAGAATTAGTTATACTAAATTAACACTTCCTAAGGAAAACGGGGGCCTCGCCCTTCCGGATTTTCTAACACACTACCATATAATAAATGCCAGCCGTATTTACACATAACCAACTTTCATCCCACAGATAAAGACTGGAACCCCATATGGACAAAAATCTACAACGCACACATAAGCGCATCCAATATTAATCCTAGAGCAACCATCTTTCTCAATCCTAAAGCTCTCAAAGAATATAAAATTCACCCTATATTAATAAAAAATATCATTGAGTTCCAAAAGCTGATAACATCTCTCAATTTGAAAAACTCATTAGTGATGGCTCAACCAATTCATCTAAACCCCAACTTCAAATTGAGTAGCACCATGTTAAATCTTGATAGTTTTCCAATTATCAAGAACTGTACAGTATGGGACTTCTACAAAATTAAAGATTTACCCTTTGAAGCCATCATAGCCTCATTAGCAGTCAATAAAAAATACTACATAATTATTAAACAAATACTATACCTAATATCTCTGTTTACAGACAAGATTAAAGTCACCCCATCAGAATTTTAGCTATATCAGAAACTAATAACCCAACTTCTGTTAAGGACTAAAATGCTTTCTAATGTATACAGATTAATAACAAAAATTAAACATCAAGATAATATTCTATTCTCTAAGTACTGGGATAGCCAAAACAAAGAAATAACAATTGACCAAAAACTTGAGGCAATTGACACAACAATAAAATTAACCCCTTTTAAGAAACTGATATATACTCAGTTCATGATAAACAATAACGCCTACATTACGCCTTTATTCCTAAGTAAAATCAACCCAAATACCTCCTTTGTGCCCAACCTGTCCTAATTGTAGCAGATACACTTCACATATTTTGGTCCTGTAAAAATGTGTATAAACTATGGTGCTCCCTAAGAGCACAACTTGAAAAAATGGGATACATGAAGTCAACCCTATCCTGGGAAATGGCGATTTTGAATATTTTTCCCAGTCCCTATAAATATGAGCTGAAACATATTACTGTACCTATGTGCGTACTTAAAACTTATATTACACTAAACTGGTTAGATAGGTCAAAACATCCTGGAAGGAGTTCAAGTCTATGTCTATCAAATATGTATTAGCAAGTAAGCTAAAGACACAAGCAAAAGAAAATAAACTACTTCCAAAAATACTGGAATAACCTTATAGAAGTTCTTAATAAAGCTTCCTTT
>NW_025056569.1:0-6913 GCF_019279795.1 Protopterus annectens | reverse complement strand
GTCGGCAGATCTTAAATTTGAAACCTTTATTTTTTAAAACCTTTTTTTTTGAGACTGTCACCAAGGCCCTGGATGAGTTAGTACGTACAGCTTACCTTGACCTGGCCAAGCCCTTTGACACACTCCCATGCTCGGCAGTCATTGAAAAGCTAACACAACTTGGTGTTAATCCCTGTATAGTCAGATGGCTGGCCATTTGGCTCACATAGGACCCACAAGGTCAAAACAGGACTGCCACCTCCAGCAGCAGACCTCTCACTAGTGGTGATGTTCTTCATCTCACATTGCTGCAGTCATAACCTGTGGGTAGTCCGCTGTCCTCGGTCGGCCCGAATACCAAAGTGTTAGGCTGGCGTCGGTCATGGTGCCAGAGCTGACGTCAGCAGTATACGCATGACCCGCCATATCCTCAGTCTTTCTTGGCTGTCGAAGCAGAAGCAGTGTTTGAAAGTGCTCTCTGAAATTTCAGTTTTGAGTTTCAGACCAAGACCAATTTGGGGCTGGTACTCGCGGAATATTTTGTCTTTTCTTGCCTCAGTTTATCCGATGTCAGAAAAAGTTAATAATTGTATTTCTTGTGGAAAACAGATACTCATGGGGACTATCACTCTCTGTATTCCTTGCTTGGGGCCTGAGCACATGTAGTCTGTCGCTTTGCTAGATTTAATAAGCACCATAAAACGCAGATTAGATTGTGCTAGGCTTGTTTTCCAAGTTAACAACATGCCATCGATCCCCCGGGCCACCGCAAAAAGCAAAAGATAATCTTTAAAGTCAAAACATGAGTCGCGCGGACGCCTTCTATGGAATCTGGTTGAATCTGTGGATCAGCCAGGCCTCCTGAATCCCAGGGGAACCTTACTATTACAGGAGTTGGCCTCAGGAGTTGGTCAGGCAGGGGCTTCTCAAGTTTCTGTGGTTCCATCCTTACAAAGGTTATTAGGCCTTCTTCTTCTGTCTCTAAAGGCCCTACAAAGGCTAGACCTGGTCTTTCTGGTACAGGTCAGCCCTAGTTCTTGCTCTGTTCCTAAAACATATGTTGAAATGGCAGAGGATTTGATTACTTTGATCAGGGTTCTATGCCCCCAGAGAAGAGGCCTAGGGTGGAGACAGAATTAGAGGATTAGCATTCCTCAGATTACTCTGAGTCTTCAGCTGAGGATATTCAGGATTTTCCCCCCTATTCTGATTCGGATGCAGAGGATTCCTGTCCTTCTGCTTCTCCTCCAGAGGATTTTTCCTTTTCTGAAACCTTGCACTCCATGAGGGAGCATTTCAATAAGGTCAGGATTTTTCTGATTCTCGTAAGAGGCTTAGGGAATTTTTGTTTTTGCCACAACATAGACCTTTGGCTATTCCCCCTGATGTCCTTCAAGGATGCATCTGCAGTCCTTACAAATGGGTTGTCCTGTGCAGGCAGCCCTTTTCCCGGATTCCAAAGTCTGGGTCTGGCCTCGCTGGTGTCGCACTTCACCCGCCATAGCTGCAGTTCTTGATAAAGGCATCAGCCAGCCATTTTCCTCAGTCTTTCTTTCTCCAAGCGAGCTGTTCGCAAGTACCGTTGGGACTCTTTCTTGCCTCAGCCGATGTCAGAAAAAGTGAATAACTGTTTAACTTGTGGGAAACAAATACCTCATAAAGATTTCCACTCTTACAGCTTACCTTGTTTAGGCCCAGACCACGGGAGCAGCTTGTCTAGCCTGTGCTTCTTTTTAAACCCGCTTAGGCGCGGGGCAATTCTGAGGAGTTTTTGGGCCCCCTTTTGCTTACATTATGCCGCCGGATCCTCCGACTACAAATATCTAAAAGCGCAAGGAAAGGACCGACACTCGCTCCGTGTCACGCGGTTAAAACCAGTGTCTCGGTTTTCTGAAACCGAGTCAGTTCTTCCTTCAGGGTTTACCTTCTACCGAGGCCTCTTCCAATCTGGTGGAATCGGCTACTGAAATCCCACCTGCTCTTCCAGGTTCCCAGGATTTATCTGATACTATCCCCTTGGATATTTCTACCCCTGCATGGAGCTGCTAGGCCTCCAGCAACCATGTCATTAAGGCCTTTGCCAGGGCTAAAGCAGCAAACTCCCAAAACTATGCCTGCTAAGACCTCTCACAGGCCCAGCTCTAGTTCACAATGCTCAGTCTAGCAGAGGATCTCATTTCTTTGATCCGGGATCTCAATCCAGACAAAGGGCCCCTCACCCACCTCCAGAGAAGAGGCCTAAAAAGCCCCTGAGCCAGTTTCTACAGATGACTCCTCTGATGATTCAGATAATTCAAACCTCCAGAGGCTTTCTCCTTATGAAGACTCTGATGCTGAAGAGTCCATTCCTTCTGCCTCCCTGAGGAATTTTCCTTTGGGGAAACCTTCATGCTATGAGGGAACAATTTCAGTGGCAGGGCCAGGATTTTTTAGACTCTAGAAAAGGCTTAGAACCTTTCTGCATTTACCACAGCATAGGCCTTTGATCCCCCCAGTTCTTACTGTTGTAGATGATGCATTTAATGATGCTTGTACTGCTCCTGATTCACATCCTCCGCCCCCGCTAAGCCCGATAGATACTACAGGGTCCCGGACACACATTATCATTTGTATAAGGCTCCTTTGCAGATCCAAACTATCTCCCAGGGACCCAAGGCTGTAGCAGCTACCTCTGCCAAAACCCTCCCTCTGAAAGGGAATCCAGGGCCTTAAAAGATGGGGTAAAAAAATTTACACTTCTGCTACTCTTTCAGCTAGGGCCTTGAACTGTCAGTTCCACATGATCCAGTATCGGGAATTTATGTTAGACCAGTTAACTAAAAAGCTGTCCTCAGATGAACCATTAGAAAAAAAATCTGTTCAGAAATGGTACATAACATTCAGCAGGTCAGTAACATTCCTTAAAAGGGGCTATGATGCACTGGAGGCTTCCTTTAGATCAGCCATGACTGGCACAGTGATCAGAAGACATGCAGGGTTTAAAAAGAGCAGGCCTTACCAGACCATGTAAATCAAAGCTACTAGATGCTCCCATGGACAAGATCAATTTTTTTGGGCCTCCTGCACAACAGGTGCTGAAGAAGATGGAAGAGAAGGCAAAATCTGTCCAGACAGTCAAAGATTTTTACAGGTCCAACCTCCAAGGTTTAGCAGGTTTGGCCCCCAAAATTGGTCCTTTCCAGACACCTCCCGAGCTCAAAAGGCAGGTAGGGTCAAAAGGCAGAGGAAACCGAGGTGCCTACAGGGGACGCCCGTGGCAGGCTAACAACCAGCGAGGGACAGCCACAGATACAGCCACCACCACTACCGGACAATCACAGTGACTTGGGCCCCCTACCAGGGAACAACTGAAGCACCCTTAGGGAAAGCTGCCTTTTTTTCAGTAAACTTGCATTACATCACAAGAGACAAGGGGTTTTTCAGACAATGACCAAGGTTACAGGTTTCACTTCCATACTCTACCAAGGAAGAGGATGCCAAACCTACCTCCCAAAACAAAGGCAGAAGCTCTAAAAAAAATAACTCACTTACTAAGGATGAGAGCTGTAGAAAAGTACCATCTATGGAGCAAGGCCAAGGATTTTACTCCGGGCTCTTCCTGGTAAAAGAAAAAAAAACCAATGGAGACCTATTCTACCTGTCCGCTTTAAACACATACCTCATTGCCCCAAAATTAAAAATGCTGACCCTACAGCAGCTTTTTCCCCATGTTGGGCAAAGTCTTGGCTGGTAACTCTAGATCTCAAGGAGGCATACCTGCCCCCCCCATCATAAAATTGCAGAAGATACCTCAGATTTCTTGCAGGATCAGAGCATTATCCATTCTCAGCGTTCCCCTTTGGCTTATCTACTCCCCAGGTGTTCACAAATGCCTGGCATCAGTAATTGCTCATTGCGGGTTTTCGGGAACCCAAATCATTACCTGGCGACTGCCTGTTACAAGCAGACAAAAAACAAGCTAGCAGAAGACTTAAAAAGGGGTCATTTATCTACTGCAAGCCCTGGGATACACAGTCAATAAAAAGTCAAGGCTGATACCATCCCAAAGGAAAACCCTTTTTTGGGTGCAGAGCTGGACACATCAAAACAAATGGCTTTCCCTAACAGTAGAAAACAGGAGCAACTCTTCTACTTCTTGGCATTAACAAAGCAGAACCAGCTAACAGCAAGAAAAGTCCTGCAAGTGGGGTTTATCCTGCAAAAATTGGTTCCACATGCCAGACTGCATATGAGAAAGTTACAGTGGTACCTGGGAAATTTTTGGTCTCAGCACAAGCACAGCCTAGAAACCCAAATTTCAATAATCCCATGCCTGAAGCAAGAATTCCAATTGGGGTCAGGGCCCCAAACAAACAAAGGACTGCCCCTTTCCCCAGCACTCCCCAAACCCGACCATCACAAAGGATCAGACCTCGGGTTGGGGGCCCCATGCTGGACAAGTGCATACAAGGCTTATGGACTCAAGACCAGCTGCACCTACACCTAAATCAAAAAAGCTGGCAGTAAACTGGCAATTCAGACATTCAGACCATTTTTGACAAGGTCAACTGTTGATAAGGACAGACAAACCCCAGTTATGTGGTACATCAACAAAAAGGGGGGCCCCATTCACTCTATGCGGGTGGCAATGGACCTCTGGAATGTGGCCCTGAGCTTCAAAATTCAGTTACAAGCAATTTTTGTACCAGGAAAAAAAAACATTCTAGCAGACATACTAAGCAGAACTACCACGGATGCCCACAAATGGATGCTGCATGACATCTTCAAAACCATTACAAGAAATGGGGACTACCAGAAATAGACATTTGCATCCCCACACAATCACCAACTGAAGAAATTCTGCACAAAGACCACCACTTGCTTGGAAAGTGGACCCCTATCTTTCATTTGGGAAAAAACCTGACAGCATATGCATTCCCACCTTCCTTTGATGCACAAGGTGCTATTGAAGATCAAAGAGGACCGCAAGGATCATCCTGATAGCTCCAGACTGGCCAAGGCAACATTGGTCCCATTACTGAGGAGCATGTCTCAACAAATATGGCCTCTACCCCTGTTCCCTTACTGTTAACACAGAACAACTACAACACACTGCATCCAAACCTGAAAACACTCAGCTGACTGCCTGGAACATTGCATAAGACCAAATAACCCAAATTTATCCCAAAGGGTTAAAGACATTATCTTGGGCTCGCAGACCCTCAACAAGGAAAATTATTCAGCAAAATGGAAAAAATATCACATTTGGAGTACTGCAAAAAGGGGAAAATGTGTCACTGGTAAACATAGCCAACATCCTGGAATACTTGGCAGAGCTCTTCCACAAGGGCCTATTCTTCCATTAAGATTCATGCATCAGCTATTTCAGCAGAATACACTTTTGGGTCCTCCAGTCTTCTCACATCCTCTGCTCAGGCAGTTTCTGAGAGGAATTAAAATGTAAAACCACCTAGGAAGCCACCATTGCCAGCATGGGACTTTAACTTTGTGCTAGAAAAGTTGACATTCCCTCCTTTCGAACCAGCAGCAACAGCAGAATTACAATACTTATCATGGAAAACTGCTTTCCTGCTTGCAATCACTTCAGCAAGAAGGGTATCTGAGCTACAGGCATTAATGGCAGTACAGCCCTTCCTGATCTTCCATCAAGATAGTGTCCATGAGAACAAATCCTACTTTTATGCCAAAGGTGGTCTCCAGGGTATCTTTAAATCAAGCTATCCATCTACCTACATTCTTCCCCAACCCACAGAACAGGGGGGAAAGACTGTTGCATACCTTGGATGTACATAGACAACTACGCTACTACCTGGACAGGACCAAGGGCAATAGAAAAACTGACCAACTACTGGTAGCATGTGCAACAGAAATGGAAGGAAAAGCAATTTCAAAACAGACAACTCTAAGTGGATAGGAAATTGCATTAGATTTTGTTACTCCTACCATGGGGAAAAAAACTCCAGAACATCAGGCCTCACTCTACAAGGGCTACAGCCACTACCACAGCTTTCTCAGGAGTGGCTACAAGACATTTTAGAGGCTACTACATGGAGCCTGCATACATTTGCCAAGCATTATAATTTACCTTTATACTCAGACCCCGAGCAGGTTTTGCCACTGCTGTTTTGCAAGGGATCTTAACTACACCATAATCTTTTTCTCCTCCTCCCCCGTTTGGCTATGGTATTCTACCCAAAAGGGCTGCAGATGCATCCTTGAAGACATAGTACAGTTTTTACCATAAAAGATGTCCAAGGCATGCATCTGCAGTCAAAACCCTCCTTCCCCCTGTGGTCTTAATTTTTCCCCTCTTGTAGCTGGGGGAAACTATTTTGGTGTATTTGGTATATATGTACATACATGCTTATTTTTGTTTTGCTCTCTACTATTTGGAACCATTTGCATTTTCCTTTTCCCTTTCCAGACCTGGCATCTGGGGCAAGAAAAAGAGGAAATGGGGCTGATTTTTTATACCCCAAAAACTGCAGCTATGATTCTGAAACCCAGGCCGACCCAGATTTGGAATCCAAAAGGGCTGCCTGGGAAGGAAAATTTTAAGGACTGCAGATGCCTTGGAATTTTTATGGTAGGTACCTGTACTTTTGATGTTGTTCAGGATGTTTTTTTGAAGCTTCCCTTAATCCTGATTCTTTCCCCCTGCCCCCGTAAAACCAGACAGGTATTACAGAGTTCCTGAGGCTCATAAATATTTGTATAAGAGCCCCAGGCTGACCCGAAACTATTACAGGGCCTAAGGGTGTCAGGGCTTCTGTTTAAGAATCCAGTTCCTCTGGATAAAGATTCTAGAGCTTTGGATAGGTGGGGTAAAAGTGTATACCTCCTCCACGCTAGCATGAGGGCTTTAAATTGCCAGTTTTTCAAAAAAATTTTTTTCTTTTTAAAAAATAATCAGGGAAATTTTCTTTGTTAGGTC
>NW_025056568.1:0-6974 GCF_019279795.1 Protopterus annectens | reverse complement strand
AAACCCCTTTCCCCTTTTTTACCAAAAAAAAAAATTTTGGGCCAAAATTTTTTGTCAATTCCCCCCTCCCTTTTAAAAAAAAATTTTTTTTATTGAATTTTCCCCCCAAAAAACCCAAACCCAAAAAATAAAAGGGAAAAAAAACTTTTCCCAAAAAAAACCCCTTTTGGAATTTTTTTTAAAAAAAAAAATAACCTTTTGAAAATTGGGTAATTAATACTGAAATCACCAACTTAAATGCCTATCCTTCCCTGGCTAGCAGTGCAAATCCTCTACCAAAGCAACTTTGAAAACCACTTACTTCAGTCAATAACTGTTACCCCCTTGCACTCCCAATGTGTAACTTCCTCGCCCACCGCTGCTTCCATCACCGCAAACCCTGTGTATCACCACAGCTGGTACTTGGCACACCACCGTCTACAAAGAAAAGGACAAAAATAAATCCTTTAGTATGTAAAGAGAAGGCTCTACCTGATACCCACCTATTCCAAATTATTATAGCAGCAGTATTCCAAAGCCCCCATCTGTAAGACAGAAAAGACATGTAAATCATCTAAAATACATAACACACATTCCAAGACATCTTCAAATCCAAACTATCCTGCCAACCTGGGAATTAATGTAACACCTTCACACACATCCATGACAAAGCACAATAATTGAAGCTAGGTTTCCAATGACCCTATCAAATACCCAATATAAATTTAACTACCCGACAAGTACGTTAAAACCTAACCCCCACATGGAGGAACCCATCAATATCCACAACCATTTGCCTAGCTCTTAAACTTCCATCTCCACATGAGGCACACTAACATATCAGATTTTAGATTTCCTGATCTCCTGTGTGATGCAGATGATGGCTGGTAGTCTATTGACAGTCTCTTGAGCCATGTGGTCTGCCTGTGTGTGTATGTGTGTGTGTGTGTGTGTGTGTGTGTCTGTGTGTGCGCGAGTGTGGTTTTATGAGGGAAAGTTTTGCACGTATGCTTCCTAAGTTTCAGAAATATCTGAAGTTTATAGCAGTGATTGCATAACCATGGTTCACAAAATGTTTGTGTGTATTGCAATATTTGCGTGCATATTATATGTTCTTTTTTTATTTGTGTGCATGCATGTACATATTATGTTTTTTTTTTTTGTCTGCTCAGCTCAGTTGTAAGATGCAAAAGATTTATCATGGAATATCTGTTAAGGAACGTTTATGAGTATTAGCTCATAATTCTAAATAACTTGTTTATAAGGAAAGTATAACTAAGATGACATAACACGTACTTCTCTTTTATAATTATTCACTATGTTTTGGAATATATTTGAAGGCTTTGTTCATGGCATTGTTTATTGTGTAACAGTACAAGTTTTACTTGAGATGGCTGAGAAAAGCAGCACAACATATGATCCCCCAATCATTGTCCCTGCTACTTGTGTGTACAGCCAATGGCCATTACTGTCTGCATGGCAGTGACCACCAGCTCCACACTGCGCATGCCCGGTTCTTTTTTTGTTTGTTTTTTTTAAAGCTAGTAATTCAAACAGCACATTGTACTGTACTGTTTAATGATATTCTTCAGAAAAGTAATGTATAAGCTGAAAGTACACACAGAGAAAACAACAGCTCTAATAGAACAGTACACTCAGCTTCAGGACTGGATGCATAAATTGTGAGTCAAAGAACAGAATTTTGCTCAACAACAAGAGCTCTTATCAATGTATTAATACAACACTGAGCCATCATCTATCCGACATCTGATTCAGGAATGGATAATGAAGTCCTTGACCCAATTTTCTACCATGGTATGCTAAAACAGTCATCCTTAGTAGATTCAGCATTGCCTGTCACCAAAAAGACTGTGGGTGGGGGGGTTCTAGCCACAATGTTTGAGCAGCTATGTTGCATTTTAATAGAAATCCTCTGCCTCTGAAATTCTGTAAAAGGGAGAAATCCAAATAATGTATACATATGAAAAGTTTGTGCATAGTAGTGTCAGAATCAGGAAAAGAAAATGAAAACTTAATGCTAATCGACAGCAATGATGTTTTAATGACATTTGGTTATAGCTTACATTTTTTATTCCTGCTATTAGAGTGTTAAACTGCGTTAAATGTTAGCTTAATATTTTCATTTTTCACATTGACTTTAAAGATTAATGGGATGAGATGGATAACTGAAAGCTGCACCAACTGCCAAACAACTCACTCAGAGCCCAAAAAAAAGGCAGCACAGGTCACAGCAGAGGAAAACACCTCAGAGCATGGCAAAACAGGCTGGCTCAAAAGAAGCACCTCACGCCAGCCACAACTCCGTCCTCCAGCTTTCAATCCCATGCTCCAAACATTCAAACACCACCACCGACAAAGTGCAACATCTTAGCTGAAAAGGAGAGCCACCAACAATTCAACAGTCAGAAGCCCCAATCAAAGATGGGCCGCAAAAGGCCTCTCACCATGCTGCCCACCCAAATCCCGCAAAAAGATGCACTCAGCATGAGCTCCAAATGACCTGTTGAGAGCCACGAATTACCACAAATGTCTCCAAGTCTTGAAGCACCAAATCAACTGGAAAGAATATATCACACATTCCCATGTCCACCACCAAATATACCTCCACAATACAAATGTCAACTTCGCTGGCATTCAGTATAACTGTATGTTAGCTCAAAATTTAACATACCGAAGTATAACTCGTCATTCAAAATACCCATGAAAATGCTGAACACAGCCCTCTCTGATCTTTCTACCCCCCAACACCCACAAGTCACCGAGGACCCGCATGAGTGAAAGAAAAGCAAAAAGCCCCTCAATGCTGACAGCAGTAAACCTAGCAAAAGTAACTGAAGCTCTCTCTCTCTCTAAAGTCAGCATCCAATGAAATCTGCAAACCCTCACTGATGGGCAGTCACTCACCAGTCTCAAATACCATCGCTCAAAAGAATGAGGCATAAATGTGGACATACCGTGAATCTCACAGTGGCAGCCATTACTCTACTTTACTCAGAACCCGCAAAAGCAACTGGCAGCTTCAGCTAAAAGGAGCACATTAATATGGCCATGGCCGGGGAACAGAACAAAAAAAAAAAAATGGGAGATCCAGATAAGTGCCTGCTTCAACCACTGCACCGACAAATGGGGACAGAACCACACAGTCAGAACCACTTCTCCTCAAGCCTAGAAACACCACGACATCTAATCTCCGTGGCACAGGTCCAGGAGGTTGAAGGAGAAAACATAATCGACCACAGGCAACACCCCCTGCCTACCCCTCAATTTTATATATATATTTTTTTTAATTTTTAATGGAGTTAAAGAAATATCCACTAACTGGTAACCCCATGACAACGATACTGCAAAGGCCCTCCCTTCTCTAAAATTCTAAAAGCACCTTATAAGAAAAGAACACAACCCAAAAATGGCCAGCTCAGTGATATGCATTCCCCCAAATGCCCTCAAATGTTATCCCAATAGCCAACCAGAGCAAGAATGGTGAAAAACACTAACTATACAAGCCACCTGCCCCTGATCAACCCAAGGCTTACCTGCTCACTTGGAATACCTACAGGTCATCTTGGGCATGAACTCACCCTAGCAAGTTCACACCAAAATGTGATTGATTACCCAGCTACACTTGTCTAATCCTCTTAAGCCCCTCTCTACCCTTATCTCATTTCCTCCCAATCCTCCCTTCCTCCACTTAACCCTTTCACTTCCCCAACTCACTTAACACCCACTAATATCCATCTAACCCCTCATGAAGATGGCCCGGGACAAATCGGTTTGTTGCCAAACTTCATTTAAAAATACCAATAAGGATAAAATGTGCTGACAGAATGTACAGTAGTACACACAGATCTTGTTTACAAGGCTTGCAAACCGGTTCCACTTCTAACCATCAAAATTTCAAAACATCAAAATTCTGATCATCAAGACCAGAACATCGAATTTTAAAACATCAAAGATTACAAGTGTAAAAAAAATAATAAATTTAACAATTGCCCCCCCCCCCTACTTTAATATTCCAACTCCGAGGCACTACAGTGGAGTAAAGAAATCTCCCATTTAGAGCTATAGGAAAAAGTGCTAAACAAGAGATTTTCTGTCCCCTTTTTAGTGCCATCCCCAGATGGCACATAGACACACAGTATGCAGGGTATTTTGGTGCCTTGCAAAACACAAACATTCTCCCACCTACACTTTTTTTCTTCCCTTCAAACCTCTGATGTTTTAAAACTCGATGTTCTGGTCTCGATGATCTGAACGATGTTTTAAACATTCGATGGTTTGAAGGGGAACCTGAAACCAAGGTTAAGAGCCATATAGAACTTCTAGAAATTCACAAGGTTTTGGTTTTTTAGGAGAAAAACTTTAGAGACAGAATTAAGTAACTCACTTTGAAGTATTAAACCAAATAACTGATAAAAATAAAATAATAAACCGGTGATAAACCAAGGTGTTTTAATGCAAAATTCAGTAAAATCCAGTATTTTCCTTTTCATGCACAAGACTTCTTCAGACTGAATTAAAACTTCTCACTTCATTCATTAAATACTAAAAGATATCATCACATTAAACCTTACACATGCAAATCAAAATTTGTCGTTTATCTAATTGTATGTCAGTCTTGCAATGCATTCTATATTGGCCTAGGGGAGCTGTTCAAAAGAATGTATGAACATAAAATAGCTGTGGAAACTAATGCTTTAGGTAAACATTATAAAATGGGGGGTTGTAAAATCAATTTTAAATTTTTGGTTTTGGGAAATATTGCTGACTATGAGATCAAGTTGAGTGCTGAGGAGGAGTTGAGATGGTTGGAATATACATGGCAGGTTAAGTTGAATGCCTGCTATCCCCCTGGGCTAAACAACAGAGAAGATTTTGTAGCCTATTTGAGAAAGAAAGGGTTAAGACATTAATTGGGAATGTCATGTGATGATATCTTTTAGTATTTAATGAATGAAGTAAGAAGTTTTAATTCAGTCTGAAGACATCTTGTGTATGGAAGCGCTTACTGGGTTTTTACTGAATTTCTGCATTAAAGCACAGTTTGGTTTACCACTCGTTTATTATTTTTTTTTTCAGTTATTTGGTTTAATACATTTTAAAGTGATTTATTTTTTACGTTTTAAGATGAGCCAAGCAGGTTCTAGTTTTTGACTATTCCAACTGGATGTACTCTTCATGATGGCCCAAGGGGGCGCTGATGTTAAATCAGGAAGGCTTGCTGAATGTTGGAGAAACAAGGCATGGACAGTTACCAGAAAGAACTAATGAGCTGTTGTCAAACTGTTTAGCCCCCCCAGGTGATGTTTTTGACTCTAAGCAATGAAAGCACCAATAACAGTTATTCTTTTGATGCTTATGAACTATTTAAAGATCTTGAAAAGATCTTATAAAGCTAAAGCATCTACAGTGGGATGTTTTATTTTTACAACTGTTTGGGGTTTAAAAGGTTTCCAAAGGGCCTCAGAATTACAAAATGCCAAATGGGAACGATTTACCCAAAGACTTTATTGACAGATGGGTCTAATTAAACCAAAAAGGGGGGGCTACAATATGTTGAAATGCTGTCCGAGTTCAATAAACTAAAAATTGAACAACTGAATAATAAAATAAATTCTAGTTTCTTTTCTCTTAAAGATCAGTTGACTGCTAACAATTTTGTTGCTAAATTTAGTCTTATTCAAGACAAATTAGCAAAGAAAATGACCTTTGTCCAAGCGGAAAATTAAAAGTTTCAGCATGACCTTAAAGAATATGAGGAAGGGGAAAGCTTATATTAGAGTAACAACAGGATGCACTGATGGCGGCCAAAAGCTTGAGAACCGAAAATGAGACAGCATTGACTGCAAGTGGAGGGGGAAGGGCCAAGGCGCTCAGAACATCTAGCGCTGGGCAACAAAATGAAGTGGTGATTTCCCAAAGCCCAAGCTTGTCCTATGCCTTCACAAAATTTTCAGCAGGGACAGGAGGCACAGAAGGTGCAGCTTTATCTGAAAGGGGTCGAAATTTGGGAGAAGTAACATCATCTACCACAGGGAATTACAGCAATCAGTCCAAGAAGAAGGTGTGGAAGAAATGGAAGAAATAACATTTTTCAGGTACTTTTGATCCTAGCAGTTACTTAATTGTCAATTTATCATCCAAACTTTTGGAGGCCAAGACTTGTGACATTTTGAGTAGGGTTTGGAATTTTGTTCCATCTACTAGAGCAACAAGTGTGATGTGTTGAATGAGCTGAGAGATTTTGTCAGGAAACTGAATTTCAAAGTTTTGTTTAAAAATAGTAACAACAATGTAACTAAAGAGTTCAGTAGACCAAGTACTTTTAATCCTCCTTTGAGAAAGGAATTGGGAAAAGTTTCTTAGTATGACAGAGCTTGAAATTATTGAATTGTTGAACAACAAAAGTAGTTTCAAATATCATAATATGTCTGCAAATGAGGGAAGCTGTTTTTGATTTAGTTAATGATGACAAAATTCTTGTTAGCAAAGCAGATAAAGGAACTGCTTTGGTAGTACTAGATAGAGATTATTATGATATGAAAATGTATCACATGTTGGCTGATGATGAATTCTATGAAAACGTTAGTTTTTCTGCTGTTAAAAAATCATATTTTTATTAATTCCTTAATTGAGGAATGGTTTTATACAGGAAGGATCACAGAGGATGCTAAGAAATATATTTCAAATGCAGCTCCTAAATTTAGTAGAATTTTTGGCTTGACTAAAATACATAAAGATCTGGAAGACCCTATGTTCAGGCCTATAGTAGCAAGTGAAGGGACCAAAACTGAAGCCATTTCTATTTTTGTAGACAAACATTTACAAAAGGTAGCGGTCAGAGGTAGTGCTTATATTAAGGACACCTTTTATTTTATTGGACACATCAAAAAAGTGAATGTTATTGAGTCAGACATTTTAGTCACTTTAGATGTGAAGTCTTTATATAAAGTTATTCACAAAAAAAAAAAAGGGAA